>NC_142934.1:97457414-97469914 GCF_046866305.1 Octopus bimaculoides | reverse complement strand
ATCAATGGATGGCAATATTTATTTCAACAAAAATATTGAGAATTAGGATTAATAAATCAACAGATGGCAATATTTATTTCAATAAAAATATTGAGAATTAGGATTAATAATTAGACCTTTTTACAAGTATTTAATTTAGTAGTGGCTTAATGTACCAGGGTTGCTGTTGTTGTTTAGAATCAGGTCAACCTGATGAATAAAAGAGTAGACCTAAAAGACAATCCATATGTGAAAATCCCATCTTTTATTTAGGCATAATTACTATTGTTGTTGATTTGAAACTACAGTTGAGTCTTGACTGAACAGGCCTACAATCTCTTTCTTGATCATTGCATATAATATTTACGACTACATTTTCCAAGGTGTCTTTCCTTTTATAAAACAGTAAGGTATATTTTAAGGGAGATTTAGCTGCTATTTCTACCATATTGAGAAACCATATGGCAGTTTCCTTGGAGAGAGATTTTGATGCAATTTTTAGTAGGTCAAGCAACCAAATTGAAGCACCCTCATTGGCTGATAATGTACCAAGGTTAAATTACTTGACAGAAAGTGGTTAACTCCACGACAACAAGGATAGAATGGTCACAGCAATTAAAATAAACTAAACGATAAGATTCCATTGAATTTAATGTTAGTTCTCCCTTCAAAAATGATGAGTTATGTTTCTGTACCTACATTCCTGGGATGTTTCACTGTTTCAGGACAATTATGAAACTAATAACTTGAAATTCATTACAGATGCATCAAAGCAAATCATTGAAGCTATTTTATTCTTCTATTCTTTTTAACTTGTTTCAGTCATTTGATTGTGGCCATGCCGGAGCACCGTCTTTCAGTCAAAGAAATTGACCCCAAGACTTATTCTTTGTAAGCCTGGTACTTATTCTATTGGTCTTTTTTGCCAAAGGGCTAAGTTACAGGAGTGTAAACACATCAACAGTGGTTGTCAAACAATGGTGGTGGTAGTAGTGGGGACACAAACACAGGCATAAAGACACACACATAAAAAAAAAATATATATATAAGTATATATGATGGGCTTCTTTCAGTTTCTGTCTACCAAATCCATTTACAAGGCTTTGGTCAAACTAAGGCTACAGTAGCAGACACTTCCCCAAGGTGCCTTGCAGTGGGACTGAACCTGGAACCAGGTGGTTGGGAAGCACACTTCTTACTACACAACCATGCCTGCACTTATTGGAGATATTTTTACAATCAATAACAATTGCATAGTCAATAAAATTATGAAAGCCTCTATATTATAGTAGATAAAGTTAATTAATTTAGTACCCAAAGAAAAAGTGACTCTTCCTACATAACACATTAAATAAGGGCTTTCCAAAGTAGTTCACTTAGGCTTTAAGAAAGATTTAGCAATGTTTCATTTTCTCAGTTCAAACTTTCCAACTATTTCTGATATTAGTTTCAAATTTTGGCACAAGGCCAGCAATTTTGGGGAAGGAGAATAAGTTGATTACATCAACCCCAGTACTTGACTGGTACTTATTTTATCGATCTTGAGAGAATGAAAGGCAAGTTTAACTCAGAACACAGAGAATACCAGAATTTTGCCTGGTGTATTAACAATTCTTATTCGTTTATTTATTGCCCATAAGAGGCTAAACATAGAGGGGATAAACAAGGATAGACAAAGGGATTAAGTCGATTACATCAACCCCAGTGCATAACTGGTACTTAATTTATTGACCCCGAAATTTGGCGTTAGGAAGGGCATCCAGCTGTAGAAACTCTGCCAAATTTAGATTGGAGCCTGGTGTTGCCATCCGGTTTCACCAGTCCTCAGTCAAGTCGTCCAACCCATGCTAGCATGGAAAGCGGACGTTAAACGATGATGATGATGATGATGATGATGATGATGATGATGATGAAAGGATGAAAGGCAGTTGACCTTGGCAGAATTTGAACTCAGAATGTGCTAACAATTCTGCCAGCTCTCCACCTTAACTATTTCTCATATTGAAATCAAGAAGGTGGAGGGGTTTCATTGATCTGATCTGAGGATCAGATCAATGTAAACTGATTCTTAGTGATCATTTACCTCAGTTTCTAAAGAAGATAGAATTAAATGTTTAGAGAATATTGTATATAATTTGTCCTAAACTATCAAGCTTTGGAATAGGAAATGTCACCAAAAGTTCAACTGCTACATTCTCATTTGCCATTTTTTGTGAAAGTCTTGGTGATGTTATCTAACAAGCATGCTGAAAGATTTCATCAAAATACTTCTGTTGTTGAAAAAAGATATCAAGACAAATGAGCAGAAGGAATGCTTGCTAACTACTGCTGGAAAATGAAACTTGACACTCTCAGTCAGAACTGCATTGTAGATGTTGTAAACATACGCAAAGAAACACAAACCAAAAACACCAAAAAGACCCCCAAAAACAAAAAAAACCCCATTTTTTTTTCTACATCAATATAGTGACCTGAATTTTTTGGAATATCATGTGTCAGAAAAACTTTCAGATTGAAATACAAAATAAAATTTCCATAAAATTTTGCTTTATAAGTAAAAAAAAAACAACTTAGAGTTGTATTTGCTCAAAATGTTTCTAAAGGAATATGGATTATGTCCTAAGCCTGTTAAGATACAATGAATTAAATCTAGATTGTTCAAATGTCAATACAAGACGTTGTCAAAAGACTTCAAATGTCAAAATATTTCACTATATCAAATTAAATCAAAGTATTAAACTTGAATTTTCATTAAACCTGGGATGGATGTGAACAACTGATTTTAAATCTGTGGTTTGTGTTTTAGAATTAAGCATGGTTACTTAACTTATAAACCAAACATTTGTCACAGCAGTATGATTCTTTCACTCATGCAAGTGTTACCAAAAGAAAATAAAGAATAAATAATAATGTAAACACTTTCTGTTCAGCTTCAAACAGTTCAGCTGAATATTTCTAAACAGGTAAAAGTTATTTCCTCATACTTACATAGTTTTTTTTTTTTTTTACATCGATACAGAAGAATGTGAACAGCTATATTTAGGTGGCACTGGAGACATTTCTGATGCAAAGTGGTTTTTTTTTTTTACTTCATCAATGCATCTGCTGCCAACAGGTTGTGGAATGCAGCCTGCAGATTTATCTGCTCTCTAGTTTAAACTGCAACTCAATGCAAGTTACAAGCCTCCTGAAGGAAATTTATATAGTGATTGTGTCATGCTAAGAAGCTCCAATCAGACCTACCTGAATATATTTATAGTATGAAGTTATCCAATCAAATTTATATTCAAAATTCATAGGCTCAATTCTTTGAATATGCAAATAATAAATGGGCATATCTGTATATTGTTAAAACACTAAAGTGTTTAGTTTATTGTTCTAATTATGGGCAGTCCATCATTGTTAGTTTTAAGTCAACAACACACTGGACATCATACAGGAGCCAGTAGGCTGTAAGCCATAGACAGCGGAGAGCCACTTGGGTTAGTGCTAACTAGGCACAAGCTGGGATGTCTACGTGAGGCTGTTTGAAAGACTTGAAAAACCAAATGTCAGCATCGGATTATATATATCATCATCATCGTTTAACGTCCGCTTTCCATGCTAGCATGGGTTGGACGATTTGACTGAGAACTGGTGAAACTGGATGGCAACACCAGGCTCCAATCTGATTTGTCAGAGTTTCTACAGCTGGATGCCCTTCTTAATGCCAACCACTCAGAGAGTGTAGTGGGTGCTTTTACATGTCACCCACACGAAGGCCAGTCAGGCGGTACTGGCAACGGCCATGCTCAAAATGGTGTATTTTATGTGCCACTTGCACAAGAGCCAGTCCAGGGGCACTGGCAACGATCTTGCTCGAAAATCCTACGAAGGCCAGTCAGGCGGTACTGGCAACATATATATATATATATAAATTTAATGTGTAATATATGGATATAACTAATCCGGTGGTACTCATAAAAAAAGATCCTGTAGTGGATTAAGCTACAAACAACATGGTAAACCAAAACAAAACAAAGGGATGTCAATTAGTGAAATAAATTTTTTCATCTTATACCTCCTCTCTTTCTTTATATTCTCTACTCCCCACTCTCTCTCAATATATATATATATATATATATATATATATAAAGCACGATCTGATCGTGGCTATTGCCAGCTCCTCTGGCCCCTGTGCCGGTGGCATGTAAAAAGCACCCACTACACTCTTGGAGTGGTTGGTGTTAGGAAGGGCACCCAGCTGTAGAAACACTGCCAGATCAGATTGGGGCCTAGTGCAACCTCCTGGCTTCCCAGACCCCAGTTGAACTGTCCAACCCATGCTAGCATGGAAAACGGACATTAAACGATGATGATGATGATGGTATATATATATATATATATATATATATATATATATATATATATATATATATATATATATATATAGCCATGCATACATACACACTCACTTAGGCACATGTGTGGGTGTGTGGTTAAGAATCTGGCGTTCCAACCATGTGGTCCCACATTCAGTCCCACTAAGTGGTACCTTGGACAAGGTACCACTGCACCAGGTTCCAGTCTGATCTGGCAGTGTTTCTACAGCTGGATGCCCTTCCTAATGCCAACCACTCCATGAGTGTAGTGGGTGCTTTTTACGTGCCACTGGCACGGAAGCCCATCAAGGTGGCGCTGGCATTGGCCATGTTCAGATGGTGCTTTACATATATATATATACACACACACACACATATATATACATACACACTGAGGACTGAGAGGAGGCAGTGGTTAAGATCATGAGAGTGTAAGAGGAAAGTGACAGCTGTGTACATATATATATGTATATACATACATACATACAAACATGCATACATACATACATATATATATATATATATATATATATATATATATATATATATAGTTAAAATTTACAGAAAACAAAAGACAAAAACAGGTGAGGGAACAACAAGCAAGTATATTAGTTTGACACTCAGGAAATGTATGGGTGTGTACACTCTCTGAGTGGTTCGCGTTAGGAAGGGCATCCAGCTGTAGAAACTCTGCCAAATCAGATTGGAGCCTGGTGTAGCCATCTGGTTTCACCAGTCCTCAGTCAAATCGTCCAATCCATGCTAGCATGGAAAGCGGACGTTAAACGATGATGATGATGATGATGATATCTGTATGTGTGTGTGTGTGTGTGTGGCGTTTGAGCTAAATTTGATGACTTTTTATACCTCCTTTTTTTTGGAACAGCTTGATGTATTGGTGCACGAAGGCATTAGAGAGCAAAAAGATTAAAGTTGTAGATGAGAAAAAGTTAGCTGTCATGGAGGACTGGAAGCCATCTGAATATTGGAAAAAAGTTATTTGTGTCATGATGATTTGCACCGGGTGTCAAAATGCCAACATCATGACTGCTGCTCAATGCTCTATGCATACTGTAAAGGTTGTAAGATTTGACATGGAAAGCTGTACAGAAGACTACAAAGCCATTGCCAGAAGGAAGGGACACAGCAGATGTTCTGATTACATCTGCATGACAGAACTTATCCAACAACTGATGGATAGGGCATCAGTCTCAATTCAGGTGGCTATGTGAAGTTGCTAGAAGGCCATGAGTGGCAGCAGGATTCAGCGTCTTACCATACATTCAGAAAGAGTCAGAGGTGGTTGTCTAAGAATCTCTACAATCTCACCATTCCCTATTTCTGGCCTTCCAATCCCCCTGATTGTAATCCCATGGATTACTATGCGTGGGACATTGTTGAGAAAGACACCAAGACTAAGCTGATGACCAAGATCAAGGAGATATTTGAAGAACTTCCCAGGGACACAGTGAGGAATGCATGTGTCTAGTTTTGGAGCCATCATGAGGTCATGGTGGAAGTTGAGGGCTACTTTGAGTAAACCGTTATCCCCCAGCCATAATCTACTTGACATTTTTTTCTTTTTTAAATACTTTTATTTTTGGATGCAATATTGTGTTTTCTTCTCCTTTTATGCAAACTATTAAATTTAGCCCGAACATTCTCTATATAGATAAAACTCATCAGTAAAAATATAAATGAAGCAACTTACTGGCTTTTTTGTTGGTCATAGTCCTGATAATCTTGTAGTGGTATAATACAATATCCAATAAGCTCATCAGCTATTTTGCCTCGATGAAAGAGATTGACTTTAATTTCAGAATCTTTATTACTAATTGAACTACAAAATAAATAAAAACATAAATAAATTTTTAAAAAATTCATAAATATTTTGACTATCTACAAAATAATCTTTGTCACTGCTTAACTATTTCTAATTAGATTTTTGCATCTATTTACATTATACAGTATGTGAATGTTAAGGATTTTCTTTCTTTTCTCTTGATTGTTAAACTACTAATAATACTCTATGAAAAAGGAAAAAGAAATGACAAAAGAAAACACACACACATCTCTCTCTCTCTTACACACACACATCTCTCTCTCTCTTACACACACACATCTCTCTCTCTCTCTCTTACACACACACAGTCCATTGAATTTCCTCCAGACTGTAATTATTTCCATTTTTAATGACATGTTCATTTCATAAAATGTGTAATTAATAAGTCACAGGTTATATCATGCTGATGATTTCTAAAAAGAATGAAATCATGTACAATACATGATTGTCACTAACTAGAAATTTTAAAGAAGTTTGAATTATCTTCTTTATTACAATTCTCTTCCTTAAGGTACATCACCAAATCAAACAATCTATGATTTTTCTTTGGCTTTATCATAAATTTCAGACACTTCTTGAGTGACTTCCAGCCTCATACTTACATTCATCAGGGTTTGTTCTTTTTATCCCTTCTTTTCCCTTTTTACTATTCCCTAAATTTTTCTATCTTTCTCCGATTTTGTGGAGAGAAACTGCTTAGAAGCAAGTTGGAAGGAGAGTGTTCATGTTTTTGTATTAGACTTAAATACTTGTTTGATTTACAGAAACTATCATCTGACCATGTGTACTTATAACAGAGAAAGCATTCAGACCAGGACTCTGGTCTAAGCATAACTTCTTTGCTTCTTCCTACCAGCCTCAAACGTCCTAGCAAAGGTCATGGGGACTTCTCCTCTGATTTATCCACACAGACACAGACAGACAGAAAGACAGACAGACAGACACACACACACACACATACATACACACACAAAATATTGAAAGCTCTTACACAAAATTCTCTTCCATCAGGCCTGAGTTAATCAACCATTTTTTTGCACAGTTAATAATTTTTGATCAAAAATAAAATCTTTAAAAAAATAATCATTACTATTACTATAACTACTGCTATTGCTGTTGTTGCCACCATCTCTGCTGCTGCTACTGCTGCTTCTGGGTGGATTAATATTCTAATATACCAGTAAGAAAAATAAAATATTTTCAGTACTTACAGATCACATTCTTCAAACCATTCTGGGTTGCGGGCTTTCTTTATGGTGGTTGTCTGGTATTTCTCTTTACCCAGTTGTATTGTAGCAAAGACATCATTGTTACCTAGCAACAAGAAAGGTCATAAACATAAACAAAATTGCTGTGTGCATGTGTGTGTGTGAGATGATGGAATTTATAGTGAGAAAGGTACCTTGTTAAATATTCAGAGATTTTTATTATCACATTCTATCAACACGAAAGGCTATTTCTTGATTCCATCTACATCAGAGAAATAATTACCCATACCTCCAAGATTGAGTGAATTGGGACTAACATTCTAGTAAAATGAGATAACCTGTAGATTATATACAATCTGTTGAATTGCAGGTTTTTTTTAAATTTCATTTAATAAGGTTATTGATTGTAATGCATTAAATTGAAAAATGAAAATGTATGTTCCTTTTTTCTGTTTGTAGAACTGTTCCATTTACACTTATTACTTTTATTTGGTCTCTTTCACAGAATTTTGAATCTGTTTTAAATACCAAGAAGGCACAGACATGGCTCTATGGTTAAGAAGCTTGCCTGCCAGCCCTGAGGTCTTGGATTCAGTTCCATTGAGTGGCACCTTGGGCAAATGTCTTTTCCTATATCCCTGGTCTAATCAAAGCCTTGTGAGTGGATTTGGTAGACAGATACTGTCTAGCCTCCCTAGCAGATTCAACCATGTTGGGCAAGTCAAAGAGCAGAAGACAGATTAAAAAGTAGTTATTTGTCTTACAGGTAGAAGGTTTGATGTGGGCTGAGGCGTTTTGATCTGAAAAAAAAAAAAAAAATCCCTACACCCACAACAGAAACGTCAAGGAAGAAACTAAAGTAAATCTTGCAATTCTAGGGATTAGAAGGTCTCTACAAAAACGTGAGTAAAGAATTGCAGCTGAACTGAAAAGAATTCCTGGCAATATGATCTACAAAATGAAGTGAGAAAATCTGATGGAGCTAGGGACAATTGAAGAAGATGACCCAGGTCAGGGAAGAGTGGGTAAAGATCATTGATACTTAATCTTTAAGAGGGGCTGAGGAACTGAATGACCGGTTCAAGCCTTTTCTGATTCTCAATGAAAAGAGGGAATAATTTCAAGAGATTAAAAATCAAATTTTCAAAATTACTATATTCATTCATGTATAAGTTGTACTTGAGTATAAGTTGCACTTGTGTATTAAGTTGCACTTGTGTATAAGTTACATCTAAAATTTAGTGTTAAATCTTGGTACAAAATTTTTTATCTTCATAGTTTTAGCTTTGCCTCATGTGTAAGTCACATCTCGGTTTTTCATTTAACCTCTTAACATATCATCCTGAATATTTTCATTCAGAGATGCCTAGGAAAATATTTGAATGGAAATATATGTTCACTGTGCTCTGAGGTATCTCACTTATTTCTAACCCAAAATACTTTGTTCATGATGTTATTCTATCATTAACTCAGTAACTATTATTTCTATCAGTAATTTCATAATAAATCATAACTCAGCCAAAATAATCTGTGTGCTTATTCTTCCTTATATACGGATTCAAAATAAATAATAAAAAACTATAATTTGGAGACGGAAATTGAAAAAAATATGTGTATGTTAAGAGGTTAAAATCAAGTATAAAATAATACATAAGTAAATATGGTAATTTACATGCTCAGGAGAAAATTTGATATTTGCTTGCAAGCAAAGGAGACAACTATAGACACATTTTGGCCTTATTACACCTCATCAGCATAGTATAGTCTACTCAATATTGCTTTAACCCTTTAGCATTCAGATAACTCTGTCAAATGTAATGCTTCTTTAATCACATTGTTTAATAGTTCTAAGTCATAATATACATAATTTACAGTAATGATATGAATTTTTGTAATTAGATATGTACAATAAACAATAATTAAATAGCCGAGAGAAACTTGAGAGATATCTTATAAAACTGGGCCAGATAGCATATAGCCTCTGGATGCAAATAAGAATATTACACAAGTGAGCTGAAATCTAGGTTTTTTATAAGCTTAAAATATTCCGGAAAGTTCTTTTTTGCATTTAGGTATAAACACTAAAAGTTACTTTAATGCCAGTCGACACCTATCAAAACTGACACCAAACATGATTGATTGCAAAATGTGTCTGTAGGTGTATTGATTAATGTTAACTGAAAGGGGATATAAGTTTAAACAGATGTGTTGTAAGTTCAAATTAGGGGATATATAAAAGAAAAATAAAAGAATTATGAATAATTTTTAGCTAGTATAATTTGCAAGTCTCATAGCCTTTACAAAGTTATAAATAAGTTAGTATATAAATGAGTCAGGATGAATATATCAGAACAAATGTTCTGTATCGTAATTAAATGTTTACATGCACACACGCACAATTATGGTTTTACACACATGACCAACAATGTATGAAATACACACACACACACAAAACAATAGTTTTGGCAAGAATTTTTTAAGCTACTTACATCAAAATTCATTTCTTCCTGTAATTTAACAAATACCTACCTACCTACATAAGCAACCAACCACCCACCCACCTACCTACCTACCTACTTATCAACCTACCTACGTACTGTCAAAATCATTGTTTTAGTACAAGCTTTTTTCCATGCTAGT
The DNA here is from genome assembly GCF_046866305.1 of Octopus bimaculoides. Taxonomy (NCBI): domain Eukaryota; kingdom Metazoa; phylum Mollusca; class Cephalopoda; order Octopoda; family Octopodidae; genus Octopus; species Octopus bimaculoides. Next base: position 97,459,883 of record NC_142934.1, on the reverse strand, counting down.
ATGGGTTGGGTGAGACTTGTTGAAGCAGTTTTTCTATAACTAGAAAGCTTTCCTGTTGCCAAGCCTTACTTGTTTGCAAGTAAAATAATGGTTCTTTTAAAAATAATGAACCATTCAACACCAGACATATTTTTTGCAGCCAACATAAACAGTGACACCTTTCAATGCAGTGACACCTGTTTTACTCTGTGTGCAAATGATGTCAAGACACAAAGCTAGCTACACACACACACACACACCACTATGTGATTTAGAAGTTCTTTTAGCATTGAAATTATATATAAAATTTTTATTTTGTTATAATTTTGTCATGCGTATTTTTAATACTATCTTTGTTATTTTGTTGTTGCTGTTGCATGTTAAGTGTGTGTATGTGAATGTGTGTCTATGCATCATCATCATCATCATCATCATCATCATCATCTAAAGTCCATTTTCTGGTATGGACAGGACAGTTTGACAAGAGCTGGCAAGCAAGCTGAAGAGCTGCACCAGGCTACAATCGTCTGTTTTGACATGGTGTCTATGGCTGGATAACCTTCCTAATGCCAACCACTTTATAAAGTGTACTGGGTGCTTTTCACATAGTACCAGCACAGGTTCCTTTTATGCGGTACCTGCACAGGTACATTTTATATGGCACTAACACATATTATTTTATACATTTAAAAATAATGCCATTACCAAAGATGAGAGGTTGTTCATCATCTAGAAATGTCTCAATGTGATGTGAATGCTGTTAACTGTCCAGGCATACCTGGTTCAATTGTCTGAGATGGTCCACATGGTTGGCAATATTCTGGTCCACCTAAGTTCTCTGAGCCTTGTCCCAGGGATTCCAGAGTAAGGATTCTAGTCAATGGGAGTCAGAGGGAGGTAATGGATAGTGAGGTGGCAGGAGGTGTGAGTGAGGGAAAGAGAGATGGCGAAATGAGCTGTTAGTTGATTTATATTGAACTAAAGGGACTTTTAAATCTCCGTGTGTGTGTGTGTGTGTGTGTGTATGTATGTATGTATGAATGTATGTATGTATGCATGCATATATGTATGTATGCGTGCATATATGTATGTCTGTATATACAATGAACTTCTGCACATTTCTCTACCTTTCCATCACTTTCAAGTTCTATGTGTACACAACCAACTAATTATAAGGATGTTTCACATTTTAGTTTTGAATATTTTCTTTTCCTATGTGTTAAAATTTCATTTTGATTTATGATAATTTTGACTTGTGATGAGTCCTTAACTTCATCAAAAGTCAAAGAGTACCTGTATATATACAGGTATATATACATATTATGTACACCATATGATAATACATAACATATATACATTAACACATACACATCTATATAGTAATCTTACAACAAATATGTTTAGCAACCATTTTATTGGCCCCAAAATCAATCTTAGCAGAATTAGAATGTGTACTCAAGTACTCAAAGGTATGAAGCTCATATATCACATCTACCAATTCGTTTTCTATTTTTTATTTCCAATCTTGGGACATGATAATAAATTTGTAGAAGTGAAGCTTAAGTGCTTGAATAGTCCCTAGTATGTCTCAGTTCCTTATTTTATTGACCCTGGAAGGATGAAAGATATAATGTGGAGGAAGAAGAAAAAATACTGTATAGGGCTTTAAATTTTTATTGCTCTCTACTTAATAAAATATCATCAATATAAAACCAGAGTTTAATCAAATAGACTATAAATTATATTTTGTACTACTTAAAAAAAAAAAAAAATTAAAAATATAAAAAAAAAAATCTAGTGGTGAGAGTAGTTAGTATTCTAGTCAGATGAAATCATTAAATAAAACATTGCAAATACAGTGAAATTATAAATAAAATGGGCCATGTTGTATTGGTAAAGTAGTAGAATTATACATAAAAACATTAGTAAAAAATAGAATAAAAAAATTCTGGTAGTGAAGATCTGATTCATTACTTAGTATGTGACATCAGGTTGTGAGTGAGTGAGTTTTGTAGGTACTGCTGTCATGTGTTTATTTGTATATCTGGTTAGCTTGCTAGCTAGCTAGCTAGTTAGCTCCCCACCACTCACTCTTTCTCTTTCAACCTTATGTAAATGTGTATTTTTTTGTTGATATATGCCTCCAATTGGTGTAAAGGCTGATTGGTCGACAAGTGTCAATTAATTAGAATAGTTTTTGTTGCTACTAACTTTTCCTCAGCGTCTCAAATGTGTTTTTATGTTGGTCAATATTTATTTCATGAATTTAAGTGGGTACTTCTTCCTGAGAGGGAGCATGTGATTATATCACACTCACACACATACACACACACACATAGTCATATGTACACTTATCCTCACACAGAGGTAGAAGCACACCACACATTCAAACACACATATAAACAACCACAAACATACACTTCTCATATGACAATAAAGTCCACAAAAAAAAAAAAGGTTGAATATGAAGAGAGATTATTCTGTTAGTTT
>NC_142934.1:97407414-97454914 GCF_046866305.1 Octopus bimaculoides | reverse complement strand
GAACTTTCCTTTCATCTTCAATAAGAACCTTTCCCTATATAACAATGCTCCACATTCCCTGAACTTCACCCAGCCTAGTCTTATTCTTGCTGTCACAGCTGCTTCATATCCACCACTTACATCCACCCTATCTCCCAAATAACAAAACCCTCTCACTGTCTCCACCTTGTCACATAGTGTTTCCACTGACTCCGCCAGCCCTCCAGCTCCTTTCTCACATCTTCCACAAACTCTCTTGCCATTCTTGGGGTCACCTTCATTTTCGTACATCTACCATGAATCCATTTCTCACATCTTGTACACAACACTGCATTTGCCATTACCCTCCTCCCACGTACACCACATGGATCTACATTACTAACACTTCTCCTTCCACCCCACTCACCGTCACCTTTGTCTTCCCAAGGTTTACCTTGAAACCCTTACTTTCAAATGCCTCCTTCCATTTCCAAAACTTCTCTCTCAATCCCTCCATTGTCTCACTCATCAGAACAAGTTTATCTGCATACAATATCTCCATTAGCGATCCCTCTCTTGCATTCTCCGTCACCACATCAACCACTATTGCAAAAAACAATGGTGACAACACAAGATCCCTGATGCACACCAACTTTCACCACAAACTCCTCCAACAGCTCTGATCCAATTCTAACTCATCTTTACTCCCTCATACAAACTCATCACTGCTCTAAAACTGTGCGCTTGTGAGTGTGTGCGTGGATGCGTGCGTATGTAGATATATGCATGCGTATATAGAGATATGTGCATGCGTATATGGATATATGCGTACATGCAATAATATACGCAGTTTTAGACGCGTTTTGACCTTGTCACTACACAGTAATTTCTCTTCGTTTTTAACAGTCATTTTTCACAGGAATTTTCAATTGGCCGGATAACTGAAGAGATGTTGGCGTGGGCTTCCACCCTGGCATCCGAAACTTGGAGTTTTATCATGGCTACTGAATAAGCGTCACATTTTTACAGATATATATATATATATATATATATATATATATATATGCAGTTACATTACGAATCAGGCTGAAGAGGAATAAACAATCGGTAAGATTCGTTAAATCCGAAAATGGTCCCTGTTTAAGAATGTGTTTTTTTTAGGTGATTTTAAGTGTCTTGCCCGCTTACGTTTTGGTTTGCTGCTATATTTCATGTTGAGAACAATTTAGGTCTTAATAGACACAAGATGTGATCTATTTCTAGCACATTAATTGTCCACGTTAGTGGTCAACGTTATATATAAAAATGTTCCTTAATCCCCTGAGATTGCAGATACTATTTCTGAATCTCTTTGATTCTTTAGATGTGCTGGCCTCCTGGTAATTAATCGATATTAATTAATATATGATTAATTACCATATCTTATAATTATATATATATATATATACACACACACATGCACATACTTACATATAAATACATACACATATATATATCCATATATACAAACGTGTGTGTTATATACACCCACACACATATATACATACACACACACCTTATTTTGTAAATGGTTGATAGCTTTGTTTCACAGAATAAATTTTTAATAGACTTTATCTCATTAAAACCCTAGAATTTTTTGCATGAAACCCTGGAATTTTGATCGACTAAAAGACCTTCAAGACAATGTCCCAGCATGGCCACATTGCAATGGCTGAAATGAGTAAAAGATGTATCCAAACTATCCCATATAGAGATGCTATGTTACCAGCATGGCTGAGTAACAAATTTGGTTCACGACCATAAGGTCTCAGTTTGATCCTGCTGTGTGATATCTTGAGCAAGTGTATTTACTATAGTATCAGACCAACCCAAATGAATTTGAGTATACAGAAAGAAACTAGATAGAAGCCCATCAGATGGACAGCACTTGCAATTCAAAGGTCTAGCTCTGTCATGCTTGTGTCAAGATGGTTCTGTTTGAGAATTATGTTAAGGGTAAACATGTCTATGAAATTGTCAGCCACATCACATGTTAATTCAATGAGTAGGGTGTGCCATTGATTGAATAACTGATTGCTCATATGGCAAAATTGATGTGAGAGGTCATCATTATCATATACATAATGATGATGATGATTAAAAAGGAATCATTTGTCAATAGTAGAGAAAGGAACTTTTTAACACTTACCTCCTTTTCCCTTTGCCACCAGATTTCGAGCTCTCAGAACTGAAATAAAAGAATAGAAAAGAATATTTTGTAGACATAAATTAATAAAAACAAAAACGGCATTTTTATTTAAAGTTAAAAATAATAAACAGCATGCTCACTTGACCTGGTACAGATAACAACCAAACCCACTTGAACCACATTTTAAGGTTTGTTATTAGTCTAGGAGCTCAACCTGATTTCCATAGTATATAATCTGAGATTACAACTCTCACACTTGAATGAGGCATCAATCTGTTGCAGCCAGTGGCAGATCTACAATATTGAGGCCCTGAAGCTTAAAATGTTATGGGGGCCACCTTTACAACAAGCAACAGTAGGGTAACATTTTGTACACAGTGATATTCAAACAATTTTTGAAGTAGAAAAAAATGCTTTGTTACTGAACAAATTGTAAGTCCAAAATTAGGAGGCAAACCCTTTCATTGGTCATTAAATAATGGTGTGAAAATAAGAATTTAAAGGAAGTTTGTCTATTATTTCTGGCTTTTCAAGCAACCACATAAACGTTCCCACGTCAGTTAGTTTATAATGTTGTGGTGTTGCTATATCATTTCAATTCACAACAGTGATCAGTATCTTTTACATACACATCATCATTTTAATGAGAAAAGTTTTCTGAGAAAAACTATAATTGTATATTCACAAATTTATCAACATGTTTTCATCTATCACTTCATATTCATGACATAATAATTTCCTACATACAATTCCAAGATCTCTGCTTGATTTTAAACTAACATATGAAACTATAGTGATGTTCTTATCTCTACTTTGGCAAGTATGTTTTGGTGTTGTCTATGCTTTGGTGCTCTCTACATTACAATAACACTATCAAAACTATTAACATACAATATATACATACATGAAAATCTATTGTTTTTCATCTAGATGGCATCTCTGAGCAATTAATCTCAGTGATTTTTTTTCTTAAGTAAGTATTAAGGCCTCTTAAGTCCTGTTTTGTCAAGAACTATTCAGCCTCTCCTGCATTGGTGCCATAAGAGGATACACTGAGTACACTCTGTGAAGTGGCTAACAATAGGAAGGACATCTAGCTGTAGAATTGGAGCTGAATGACATGTACAAACACCAGTATACAGGAGCAGTGACTCTTAATAAGAAAGGACTTGAATAGTAATGATCTGTTCAATCTATGCCAATATGGAAAACAGATGCAAAATGATGATGACAATGATAATGACATGATGATGGTGAAAATACATAGAAAATTAAATTAGATGCTTTATAAGCAAGTACAAATCCAAAATAGAAAAGATGCGAATGGAACAATGCACAAAAATCAACCCATGTATCTGTTGTTATTCGAATGACTATACCAACCCTTACTCCAAAGTGACCAGGTGTACTTTGTCCACTGAAATTAATGCTCTTAAAGTATCAGTACACCAGCTACTTTGCTTATGTCTACCTTGCTTGCCACATGAGAACCTCTGATATTTTGCAGAACTTTTGTATCTTTTCTATGGCAAAACACCTGCGCTTGGCCGTCTATCATACTTCAGCATCTTGACATCTTGCATAAAGTCACTTTTTCCATCTGAAATACACTGGCTCACAGTTATCCATGGGGTATTTTCTTTTCCCTTTTCCTACTCTTTTCCTTTCTAGCAAGTTACTTGGTGATGTCACAAGTGCAGGCAAGAAGAAAAGGACCAGGTACACACTGTAAAGTGGTTGGTGTTTATAAGGGCCTCTGTCCACAGAAACCATGCCAACATTGATGAATGAGCTCAACATAGCCCTGTGGCTTGTTGGATCCTGTCAATCTGTTCAAGCCAGCAGAGAAAAAGGATGTTTAATGATGATTGATGACAATGATGATATGTAACACCCTAGGCTGTATAAAAAGAATTTAATCTTTTATTTTTTACTTGTTTCAGTCATTTGACCGTGGCCATGCTGGGGCACTGCCTTGAAGGCAGTTAACAAAATCAAAAACAATGTGTGAAATTAAAAATATAAAATGGCAACAATTTACACATCACACCCTGTATACACACACACACACACACACAAAAGAAGTGAGGACTGAAATCCTTCAAAGGGATGTCAAACATCCAAGTTTGCCAGTACAGTCCAAGTAAAGAATATATATAAAATATATATTCAATATTTGTAAAAACAGTAAATGAAGTATTAGGAAAGGAAAAATTGTAAGTGTAGACGATCACTAATTCAGTTCATAATCCAAGTTGGTACAGAACCAATATACATTCTACAAATTGCTTCAGAGTCTAATTAATTACAAAGACAAAAACGAAACACTCTTCATGAAATAAAAATTAGATTCCTCGTCAGGAATTACATACTGGTATGAATAATTACGACCAACAAAAATATACAAAGACCTTTCATAGCCCAGATGTAAATGAACAAATAAATGAAAGATAACAAGAATGCTAGATATTCAAAACTAGAAATATATATATATATATATAAACTACTCCAGCATTTTATTAACATTACTATTCACGATATGTAAATCGTGAAGAAAAGACAGATAAGTTTGATGAAACAAAAAGTAACCACAAAAATAATATATATATATATATATATATATATATATATATATATATATATATATATATATATATAACAAATTAAAAGGGTAAAGGATTATCAATTTATTAATTAATAAATCAATTAATAATTAATAATTTTTACCAAGCCCATCGGTATGTAAGCACCATTATTGGTGGAGAACTTATTTAAAAGCTCATATATATTTATAAACATAATTAAGGGATCAGCAAATATTTGCTTCACCATATACTGAAGTTCAGAAATAGCAGCTAAAAAAGCTGAGAATCCCACAGATAGCTATCTGTGAGATTCTCAGCTTTTTTTAGCTGCTATTTCTGAACTTCAGTATATTGTGAAACAAATATTTGCTGATCCCTTAATTATGTTTATATATATATATATATATATATATATATATATATATATATATATATATATATATATATATATATATATATATATATATATACATATATATATGCATATATATACATATATAGATATAGATATAGATATATAAGAACACAGTCTGGGTTTCAAGAGCACACAATTGTTCAACATACTTTTTGTACATATATATATACACATATACATATATATATATATATGGGAGAATTTACGAAAAAACAACAACAACAGACGAGGACAGGTGGTGTAAACAACAAAAAGATGTATTAGTTTAACACTCGGGAATAGGAAAGTCTTTAAAGTTTCGAGCTACGCTCTTCAACAGAAAGGAAAGGAGAAAAACAGATATACATATATATGCATATATATATGTATATGTATATATGTATATATATATATATATATATATATATATATATATATATATATATATATATATATAGAGAGAGAGAGAGAGAGAGAGAGAGAGAGAGTAAATCCCAAAAAGAAGAACAAACACAAAAACACAACAACGTGAGGATGTGGTACCTGTAAAGTATTGGCAGATGCTTAGGGAAGGAAAGAAAGATAGTTGAACATTTCGAGCAGATACTCTTCTTCGGAAACAGAGGAAAATCTCATAGAAAGGAAGACAGAGGAAGAAAATTGCCAACGATATGCATATATTTACGCATATATAGAAATATACATATATACATATATATATATACATACAAAGATATATACATACACACAATATATACATATAAATCTAATATAGAACAAAATTTTCAAAAAAACATTTTATCAGTGGCTAGCAGATTTAAAAAATACCTTTTCAAGTGAAAATTATAAACAACTTATAAATAAGGGCAAAAGAAAAAATTTCTTATACCAAATATGCCGAGAAATAAACTTTAAAGTCTATTTCTCAGCATATTTGGCATAAGAATCTTTTTCTTTTGGCCTTATTTACAAGTTGTATACACACACACACACACACATATATATATATATATATACATACATACATATATATATCTTAATATATATACATATATATACACACCCAAAATATATATATACATATATACACATATCCATATATATATATATGCACACACACATATATATACATATATACATGACAGACTTCTTTCAATTTTCATCTGCCAAATGCACTCACAAGGCTTTGGTTGTCTTGAGTTTATAGGAAAAGACACTTGCCCAAGGTGCCACACAGTGAGATTGAACCTGGAACCATGTGATTGGGAAGTAAGCTTCTTACCACACAGCCACACCTGCTTCTAATGTTACATTTTTTAAAAAAGCTATCATTTAATATAGTTCTTACTCTGAAATTCTGAATGCTAATATGATTTTGAAAAGCTCTATGATATAACAATATAACAACATTAGTAGCAGAAGATAGAGTAAACATCTAATTAACCATTAATTTTCATATAAGCCTACTCATTCAAGAACACATGATCAGTGGCACGATATGAAATTTTGGGCTCAAGGTCAGCAAAGTCCAACAACCTATTCACCCACACCCAAATACCATGCTCATTTCCATTACTACCACCACTATCAAAATCATGACTATCTCCATCACCACTGCTACATACATCATCATCATCATCATCATCAATATTATTATTATTATTATTATCAAGGTGGCGAGCTGGCAGAATCATTAGTGTGCTGGACAAAATGCTTAGTGGTATTTCGCCCGTCGCTACGTTCTGAGTTCAAATTCCGCCGAGGTTGACTTTGCCTTTCATCCTTCTGGGATTGATAAATTAAGTACAAGTGAAACACTGGGGTCAGTATAATTGACTAGTTTCCATCCAACAAATTTGAGCCCTTGTGCCTTGAGTAAAAAGGATTATTATCATTATTATTATCAACAACCTCATCTTTCATACCATCACACCACAGCTACCATTTTGACTGCTGTCATCTTGTTGTCACTAGATGGGTTGGTTGGTTGCTTGGTGCTGTCATTATTGCTGTCGCTGCTGCTGCTGCTGCTAACACCACCACCACCACCTCCTCCTCCGCCTCATTCAGTGTTACCTCCTACCACCTGTCTCCTAACACTATCAGTTTGCAGCTATGGCTCCCATTTTCCTTCTACTCCTCTTTGTTCTTCACTGTCAACGTCATCATCACTCATAACCTCTCCCTCCAAAACTCAGGTCATTGTTTTTGCTCCTGTCCCTCTTTCTCCTCCTCATTTCCATCATCACCGACATCACAAGCGGCTCCATGGAACAAGAGGTCAAAAAGTAAACTCATACTTTTGACATGTTAGAGTTTGTGTGTCATCAGGAAATGCTTAATTGGCTGAAGAGAAAAACACTTACAAGCACAGTAGTAGAGAAAACACTACGGCCATACAGAGAGAGAGAGAGATGATGCACTACTGCGAAGCTATGTGCACTGTCCAAACATTAGATTAGAAGATAAACCCCCAATGAGTACTTAACTTTCCTGTCTAGCAAACTGTCACAAAAGAACAGACATCCTGAGATACAGAGCTAGAAATAGATAGATAGATTGATAGGAAGAACGAAAGAGAGACTGATAGATAGACAGACAGACAGATAGATGCATACATACATACATATATACATACTTATATACATACATATATACATACATATGAAAATAGCCGGTAATGCATTTGCGAGAATAAATTCACTCAACCAGTTCACTGTCATTATCTCCCTTTCATTCAGCCTCTTTCTTCTGGCTATTTCATCATGACAAGGAGACATCAACTCACATGTATACAGACAGATATATATATATAAAAGTAAGAATCAAATTTAGGTGAATCAAGTTCACATACCCTAAATAAAAAGCAAATAAAAAGCACCATTCAAGTGTCACCTGACTGGCTCCTGTGCCAGTGGCATGTAAAAAACACCATTCAAGCATGGCCATTGCCAGTGCCACCTTACTGGCATATGCTAGTGGCACGTAAAAAGCACCATTTGAGCATGGTCATTGCTAGTGCTGCCTGACTGGCTCCTGTGCTGGTGGCATATAAAAAACATCATTCAAGCGTGGTTGTTGCCAGAACCATCTGACTGGCCCTCATGCCGGTGGCACATAAAAAGCACTCACTAAACTCTAAGAGTGGCTGGCGTTAGGAAGAGCATCAAGCTGTAGAAACTTTGCTAGATCAGATTGGAGCTTGGTGCAGCCTTCTGGTTTGCAAGCCCTCAGTCAAACTGTCCAACCCTTGCCAGCAGACTTTAAATGATGATGATGAGATATATATTAAAAGATGACTCCATCAGTCACGAATGACCATAAGTGCACCTAAGAGGTTCCCTTCCAGTTTGTTTTTATGGAAGACCAGCAGTCGCCCATGCATACCAGCCTCTAATCTCCACACCACTGATGTTATCCAAGGGAAAAGCAAAGGCCGATACAGCTTGGCACCTCTGACGTCACAACTCATTTCTACAGCTGAGTGAACTGGAGCAATGCGAAATAAAGTGTCTTGCTCAAGAGCACAACATGCAGCCCGGTCTGGGAATCAAACTCACAACCTCATGATCGTAAGCTTGATGCTCTAACCACTGAGCTATGCACCTTCATATATCATCATCATCATCGATATATATATATTGTGGACTTTCCTGTTGTAGACAATAGATGAGGGCTCCACAAATTTTTGCTGAACAACTTGTACAGATGATTTGTTTATGGTAATAAAATGCTTGTGCTGAACATTAGCTCATTCCTTCCATCAAATTGACATTGACATGCGGCATGTAGCATTGTGTGCCACATGCCACATGTCAAAGTGATTGCAGAGTAATGTGAAACAAAGTGTTTTGCCCCAGAACACAATGCACCACTAGTCCAGTAACTGAAACCACATCACACTAAGCACTAGGCCACATGTCTTTACACACACACACACACACACAACAACAACAACAACATCCACATCAATAACTTCAATTTTAATTCTTCCAGGGTCAATAAATTAATTACTAGTCAATTACTAATTATAAGGACATAATAAAATTAATTATAACTTGCCCCTTGCTACATCTATAAATTTGTGGCTGTGGGCAGAAATGGTAGAGTAGTAGATGACATACCTTGTAGTATTTAATTACATACCTCAATATTCTCAATGCTAGGTGGGGATCCGGCCTTTCAGCTCTCTTGCGAGATTTAATAAACTACAAGCCAGTTGTAGTTGTTTAGCCAATGTCTAGTGCAGATTCAATAGCCCTATGGTCAAAGGTATTCTATAGCTGGAATCAATTGTGACTTTTCAGATGTCATCATCATCAGTCAACATCTGTTTTCCATGCTGGCATGGGTTGGACGGTTTGACCAGAGCTGGTAAACTGGAGAGCTATACCATGTTCCAGCCTAATTTGGCTTGGTTTCTATGGCTGGATGTCCTTCCTAATGCCGACCACTTTACAGCATATGCTGGGTGCGTTTTATGTAGACTGGCATGGGTGCTTTTTATGTGAACCAGTACGTTAGTATATTTGGGTTACATTATCTAATGTTGTCCTTCCCTTTTTATATATGTAGGATGTTATTTTAAAGATATTTGGTTATTTCTAGCTGAATGACCTTGCAAAGGCTCACTTGTTTTGTATCAGTAATCCAATGAACTGCGTTTACCGATAAAACTCATTGCTTTATTGCCAGAGTTAGAAAGGAGCCTATCCCTCAGTTATAGGGGTCACGTCAGGACCTTAATATTGTAAGTAATGAGGCAATCATCACTGGTGTTGATGCCATTCAAAAGCAATCCAGTTCACTCTGTAAAGTGGTGGGCACTAGGATGGGTATACAGCAGTAAAAACACAAGACCATGATGCAGCTCTCAAAATCATCAGATCCCATCAAATCGTCCAAACCATGCTAGCATGAAAGGCAGGCATTTAATGATGATGACAATGACGATGACGACGATGATGATGATGTTGTTGCTTACATATTCCGGGCCAGAAACTACAGCCTAGAAAACAAGCCTCGTCCTGAAAGATGTGTAGAACTCGATGAGGATGTCCTGCAAACCCTGGTGGAATGAAATCTCATCATAACTGTTGAAGAACTAGCAGAGAAGCTTGGATTTGGTCATTTAACCATTCATCAACACTTGCATGCCATCGGAAAAGTCAGCAAATTGGGTCAATGGGTTTCTCAAAAACATTTCCGAGTCTAATGCTAGGCCACATACAACAAGGATGACATTCCAAAGGCTGGAGCAGTTTGAGTGGGAAACGATTCCCCACCCACCATATTCGCTAGACATTGCCCCATCTCATTATCATTTATTCTACAGTCTTCAAAATCATTTGGACAGAAAAAATACAAATTCTGTAGATGAGGTCAGGACAGTACTGGAGGAGTACTTTTCTTCATGGACAAGGGAATTTTGGAAGAGGGGGCCTTGCAAGACTACCAAATAGAAGAGCATTGTAGAAAATAAAGGAGAGTATATTTTAGATTAAAAAAGAACTTTGTTTATCTTAATTTTGAAAAATAAAAGAAGTATAAAAAACTGCATTATTTATGGGATGACCCAATACATATATAATATTTCTACACCTATAAATACACATGGGTAACTTTCTGAGATATATGTAAATATACTTGGCTGAATCATCATTAACTGTACAGTTATCAAAACACAAAGAAAGATTTGACCTGAGAACCATGATTATTCACAAACAATCTATTCTAATAAACACACACAAACACAGACCTGTATGTGCCAACGCGTATACAGACACAACTCAGACCCATACAAACAAGATACTGGAATTACATTTGTCAAAGCAACAAACTACTGGAATATTACTGACACACATACTAAAATATACATTAAAACTGATAGAACGTGTTACTTCAACAGAAACAGTTCTTAATGTCAATACATAACAAAACACAATTGCTAGTTAGTTAGTTTATTCACTTTATTCAATTGAATTTATGAGGTTTCTAAATAATGAATGTGTTTATGGAGATGTGGTGAATTGCTGTACTTTATAAAACATGCCAAGCTAAGCAAAATCACTCTCTTCCACACATAGAAGCTTGTCCTTTCAGGTGCTTGTACCACACAAAAAACACCTGTACCAGTGTTGCATACATGTACTTGTGCCAGTGCTGCATAAATGCACCCATGCCAGTGACATGTAAAACACATCCAGGACACTCTTAAGTGGTTGGCAATTAAAAAGGGCATCCAGCTGTAGAAACCATGCTACAATAGAATATTGGAGTCTGGACAGCTCCCAGCTAGCTAGTTCCATGTCAAACTATCCAACCCATACCAGCATGGGAAGCGGACATTAAAGAATGATGATGACAACTATAACGATGCAGAAATGAAAGTTAATAAACAAAACCCAACTAAATCACAGTCAGATGAGTTAGCAAAGAAATGCTAAGAAGAGTTAATAACAGTTCTTTCTAATTTTGGCACAAGGCCACCAAAGTTTTTTGGGGATGGGTAAATTAAGTACACTGACTCCTGTACTCAACTGCTGCTTATTTCATTGACCCCGAAAGGATGAAAGGCAAAGGTGACCTTGGCAGAATTTGAACGTAAAAATGGACAAAATGCTGTTAAGCAGTTTGTGCTACTGATTCTGTAGACCTCTACCTTAGAAAGGTTAATAATCCCTTCTTATTCTGACACAAGGTCAGCAATTTTGAGGGGCGAGGGAGTCAGTAACATTGACCCCAGTGCTCAACTGGTACTTATTTCAGCAATCCCGAATGGATGAAAGGCAAAGTTGACCATGGCTAACTTTGATGTATATATATATATATATATATATATATGGGAGAATATACAAAAAATAACAACAGACGAGGACAGGTGGTGTAAATAACAAAAGTATATATTAGTATGACGCTCGGGAATACGGAAAGTCTTTGACGTTTCGAGCTACGCTCTTCAACAGAAAGAATACGGAGACAAGGAGAAAAACACGGAGAAAAAAAATTGAATAGTGTTCAGTCAACGGTCAATCATCATATCATCATCATCATCATCATCATCATCATCATCATCATCATCATCATCATCGTTTAACGTCCGCTTTCCATGCTAGCATGGGTTGGACGATTTGACTGAGGACTGGTGAAACCGGATGGCAACACCAGGCTCCAGTCTGATTTGGCAGAGTTTCTACAGCTGGATGCCTTTCCTAACGCCAACCACTCAGAGAGTGTAGTGGGTGCTATCGACTACCTCTAGTTTTTCACCCTGGAATGAGATAGAAGTTGTTTCCTGTTTGTTTGCAGTCTTTATTGCACCTGAACATCTGCCACAAACAAAAACTTGCTAGTTAACCTGCCTTTGATGTTGCTGCACCTCTTATGTGTCCATAGCTTGCACCGGGTACATCTTATAGAGTTACTACCTACTCCTTTTCTACATACTGAGCAGGGCCATCTACCTGAAGGGGTTTGTGTTTTATCTACCTTCCTACTTATTAGGATTTTGGTTTTAGCTAGGTTGACTCTAAGGCCCTTCAATTCTAGACCTTGCTTCCACACCTGAAACTTCTCCTCTAGTTCTGATAGTGACTCCGCAATTAGGGCAAGGTCATCAGCATAGAGGAGCTCCCAGGGGCAACCTGTCTTGAACTCCTCTGTGATTGCCTGGAGGACTATGGTAAATAAGAGGGGGCTGAGGACGGAACCTTGGTGGACCCCTACCTCTACCCGGAATTCATTGCTGTACTCATTTCCAACCCTCACCTTACTGGCAGCATCTCTGTACATGGCTCGCACAGCTCTCACTAACCATTCTTCTATCCCAAGTTTCCTCATTGACCACCAGATAAGGGATTGGGGGACCCTGTCAAAGGCTTTCTCCATGTCAACGAAAGCCAGGTACAGAGGTTTATCCTTAGCTAGGTATTTCTCCTGCAACTGTCTCACTAGAAATAAGGCATCAGTAGTGCTTTTACCTGGCACGAACCCAAACTGCATCTCATCTAAATTGATTCGCTCCCTAATTAGTTGGGCTATGACCCTCTCTGTAACTTTCATAACCTGATCTAACAGCTTGATGCCTCTGTAATTATTTGTATCTAAAGCGTCACCTTTACCTTTGTAGCAGTTGACTATGATGCTGCTACACCAGTCATTGGGTATGACTCCTTCGTGTATCACCTGGTTCGTAATACGGGTGACTAGGCTATAGCCAACACTGCCAGATATTTTGAGCATCTCTGCAGTGATTCCTGATGGGCCGGGGGCTTTCCCGGTCTTCATACTCTTAATTGCTTTATCTACCCTGGTACTATCAACTCGGATAGCTGGTCCCTCTATTGGGTCGACATACGGCAGGCTCTCTTTCTCCCATTCATTCTCTTTATTAAGCAATCTATCGTAGTGGCATCTCCAGACCTCTTTCTTTGCATCCTCATTTAATGCAAGCGTACCATCATCCATGCGAACACATTTCTCTCCTACAACATCACTATTCTCTCTCCTACACTGTCTTGCAACACGAAATACCTCGAGTCTTTGGTCCTCACGGCGCAGAACATTGGCAAATCTTTCCTTATCTGCTTCCCCTCTGGCTAAATAAACCTGTCGCCTAGCCTCCCTTCTGGCACATTGGTACAATTCCCTGCTACCACCGTTCTTCCAATTTCATCATTTAATGTCCGTTTTCCATGCTGGGACAGGTTGGATGGTTTGACAGGAGTTGACCATTTGAAGGGCTGTTCAGCTGCCCTTTCTGTTTTGGGATGGTTTCTATGGCTGAATGTCCTTCTTAATGCCGACCACTTTATAGAGTGTACTGGGTGTTTTTATGCAGCAGAAGCACGGGTACTTTTTACATAGCACCAGCACCTATGAACCTACAAAATTAGGGATGCTCAGTTGGAGACAGTTGCAGGGGATGAGCCTGTGTTTCTTCTTTATATGTATAAAGAAGGAATAACACTATATGATGACCAATGTTATTTCTTCTTTAAGTTTAAATTACAAAACTGAGTAAATGGAGAGGAGTCAGAACAAGATGCAATTTCCAAGTGGTTTAAATCACAAGTCTCTCATATTCAAGTTGCTAGAAAGTGACAGCAGAAGGGACCTGGATACAGCCTGCCCCACTTAGAATATAATGAGAATGAGATAAGGACTGAAACATTTGCCTAAGGGAGTTTCTTCTCAAAAATAACCTTCAGCTGTTCAGCTCTCTGGAGTTTCTTAGCACTATATGTGTATATATAACAACCAATTATGTTCACACACACACACACATAGGTATATATATATATATATATATATATATATATATATATATATATATATAAAAAATTAAGGTACTCAGACATGTGGATGTTTGTACATTTACAGATTTTTATTAATGTCACATATTAAATAAAGCGTTTTTCACCTAGTCGTGTAGGATTTTCAAATTGTTTTGAGAAAACAATTTGAAAATCCTACACGACTAGGTGAAAAACGCTTTATTTAATATGCGACATTAATAAAAATCTGTAAATGTACAAACATCCAGATGTCTGAGTACCTTAATTTTTTTTCTATATAATTTCTGTACATCACCCCCAAACCTTCAAATATATATATATATATATATATATATATATATATATATATATATATATATATATATATATATATACATATATATACATATATATATATATATATATGTGTGTGTGTGTGTGTGTGTGTGTGTGTGTGTGTGTAGTGTTAGGTGTGATGTACAGAATTAAATATTGAAAAAAAAGTCGTCAGAATTTTGGAATAACTTCTTTCATTTATTTTATACATATATTAGCGCTTTCGTTCGTCTTTCGAACTTGTCAAATATAACTCTGTGAAAATACAGAGATCTTGCTAATTTGTATAAAACAGGTGTTTTGTTTATAACAGAACATTGTTTTTTTTTTGGGTGGGGTGGGGGTGTGTGTGAGTCTATCTATCTATCTATCTATCTGCTTATACATCTTCCATTGTCTCCAAAGCCTCACCCCAAAAAAACAAAATAAAAACAAAAAAAAAACAATGTTCTGTTATAAACAAAACCCCAAAAAACACCTGTTTTATATAAATAAGCAAGATCTCTGTATTTTCACAGAATTATATTTGACAAGTTCGAAAGACGAACGAAAGTGCTAATATATGTATAAAATAAATGAAAGAAGTTATTCCAAAATTCTGACGACTTTTTTTTTCAATATAAATATATATGTATATATATATACCAGAGTAAGCACATAAATGTGAAACAAGGTGGAGAAAATAGTACTCGAATACCAGAGGTAGAGTAATAAGCTTTAATAATAAAGCTGCAAAAACACATCACAAAAACTGTTACTCAGAGTTTCACATTCCTGTTCGTTGGACAATTTTGGTCCAACAAATGGGAACATGAAACACTGAGTAACAGTTTTTGCAGCTTTATTAATAAAACACACACACACACACATGTATTATTTACAAGTGTGTGTGTGTGTGTGTGTGCATGGGTAAAATGCCGGATGAGACTTCTAGAATTTTCTGTTTAATTTGTTACTTTTGGATTTTCCGTTATTGGCTTGTATACAAGTACTAAATTATCTCATGGGTACCTGTTTCCCTTTCCACTTATGATAGCAAAGCACGTGTCAGATTGCTACCAGTAATACACATCCATATGGGAAGTAGATATATAATATATGTACATATTTTAAAATATATAACAATGTCTCTATTTTCAAGTGTCCATTCATTATATTTCTTTCTATATGGGAGAATATACAAATAATAACAACAGACGAGGACAGGTGGTGTAAATAACAAAAGTATATATTAGTATGACGCTCGGGAATACGGAAAGTCTTTGACGTTTCGAGCTACGCTCTTCAACAGAAAGAATACGGAGACAAGGAGAAAAACACGGAGAAAAAAAATTGATTCTTTCTATATATATATATGTGTGTGTGCATGTGTATATATATATATATATATATATATATATATATATATATATATATATGACGACCGCTCCATCTTGACAGACGATAGCCATCCCATCAACAATCCACACATATCATCACGCAGTACAATCACTCCGTTGGTGAGCCCTCAAGTGACTTTGAAGTCCGGCTGCTGAGCGACAAGGTCTACAGCACAGATGACAAATGCTCAGGCCTCTCGATCCTTGCTCGCTGGTATCCGATTCTAAGGAAACGCTTCTGTGAACCAGCATATGTCTCTTAAGTCCGGGTATTGTTTTACAAACCTAGTGACATATGCCACAGGTCGCAGAAGGCGGTTGGTATTTAGGGTGTCTGGAATTTCTACCCTCATGTGTTTTCATGTGATTCACATATTCTGCTTTTGACAGAAGAACGCGATCACATACAGTACACATCCTATACTCTCCACTGTTTACAATTTTTCCCTTTCGACAGGCCCGCTTAAGCTCAAGTTGCTGAAGCATCTTTTCCTCCCAGACATCATATATATATATATATATATATATATATATATACACACACACACATACACATATATATACACATATATGCACACACACACACACATATATATATATATATATATATATATATATATATATATATGTATGTATACATATTTATAAATATGTATACATATACATATGTATATTCATACATATACATATTTTTAGGTCAGCTACCTAATTTTGATGATATATATATATATATAACATATATATCTCTTTTACTCTTTTACTTGTTTCAGTCTTTTTGACTGTGGCCATGCTGGAGCACCGCCTTTAAATACATATATGTATTTATATGCTTGTGTATGTATATATGTACATACACAAACGTATAAATATTTATATATATATACATTTATATATATACACCTATACATATATATATATATATATATATATGTATCCATCTGTCTGTCTGTCTCTCTCTCTATACACACACACACATACATACATACAGCCACACACACACACACATATATATATATATATATATATATACACACACACACACATACATGCATGCTAATGGGGAAATACACAGGTCATATACACATTTTACAGCTAAAGTCATGCAATAGCAGTCTTCGTACAGACGACTATTATACATTAACAAGTCTAACTGGTTTTTTTATTTAGAGAATGGCACTGTAAAATGATTAAAGGGAATTCAAATATATGTAACATGGAAAAACAAAATTATCATCAGATTTTGAAGCACGTTTTTTAAAAAAATTACTACAAAGAATACACACAAAAGAAACTAAACAAAAGCAGACCCACACGCACACAGATATGTATAATTACTTCCGAATATTGTTCATTATTCGATATACGCATGAAATAATCCTTTCTTATTTTGGCACAAGGCCAGCAATTTTGAAGGGTGGTGAAGTTAATTACATTGACCCCAATGCTCAACTGCTGCTTATTTTCATCATCATCATCATCATCGTTTAACGTCCGCTTTCCATGCTAGCATGGGTTAGGGTTAGGGTTAGGGTTAGAAGACTGGTGAAACCGGATGGCAACACCATTTTATTGATATTAATCCCAAAAGGATGAAAGGTGAAGTTGACTTTGGTGGAATTTGAACTCAGATTGTAAAGATGGATGAAATATGGCTATGCATTTTGTTTGGCATGCTAACTATTCTACCAGTTCGTTGCCATATAAATATGAAAAAACAAAAATAATAATTATTTTAAATTTAGACACAAGGCAGGAAGTTTTGGGAGAAGGGGGGAGAGGGGGGTTATCTTTTTACCTTTTTTTTTTTTTTTTTGCTTGTTTCAGCCATTGGACTGTGGTCATGCTAGGGGCACTGACTTGAAAGCTTTAATAGAACAAATGAATCCCAGAACTTATTTTTAAAATCTGGTACATATTCTAGCAGTCTCTTTTGCTGAACCACTAAGTTATGGGGATATAAACAAACCAACACTGGTTGTCAAATGGTGGAGTGGAGAAAGATAAACAAAAGCACACACACACAGCAGGCTTTGCCTACCAAATTCAGTCACAAGGCATTATTGATCAACCCAAGAAGGTGGCGAGCAGGCAGAGATGTTAGCATGCTGGGTGAAATGCTTAGTGGTATTTTGTCTGTCTTTACGTTCTGAGTTCAAATTCTGCCAAGGTTGACTTTGCATTTCATCCTTTCAAGGTCGATAAATTAAGTAGCAGTTGCATACTGGGGTTGATCTAATTGACTGGCCACCTCCCTCAAAATTTTGGGCCTTGTGCCTAGAGTAGAAAAGATTATTGGTCAACCCAGGGCCATAGTAGAAGACACTTACCCAAGGTACCATACATTGGGAATGAACCCCAAACCATGTAATTGTAAAGTAAACACACACAACAATACATTACACAAACACATTCACACATACACATACACCAGCATGTGTACACACACACACACACAACTCATTAAATTATATAATACACAAATACATACATTTATACACACTCATATGGATGCACATGTGGATACACACACACAAATTTGATGAAATCTCTCATTGATTCGGCTAAACATGTGCTCCAGTTGTTCAATCAATGGAACTACTATTGTAGTCTTTCAGTTCATTATTGGTGTAGAAGTGGGCTATGATGTGCTATTTCTCAGTCAAACATAATTTTGGAGCTATCAGTGTACGTGGCAGCTGTGCCCCACATAGAAATATGTAATGCTAATAGATTCACTTCCCGCCTTTCAGAGAGGCCAACTCTTTTCTATAATTAAAAGCGTCAATGAGAATTCCTATGGTGAGCAGATTATGATTTGCTATGAAAGCTTGGGTCAAATCTCAAGAATCAAGGATTCTTCAAAGCTGACATACTATCAAGGAAAAGGACAGGCTTATTGTTATTCCTGTATTCTATTCCATTTCTTTTTCTATTCTCTTAATCACTCCCTCCATTTGCTTTGACTTCAGGAAAATTTGAACATTCTCCTGGAACGTAGTAAACAGAGATCAAAGTTATAATAACTAATATTTTCCTACCAATATGTAACCATAGGTACAAGCATGGCTGTGTGGTATGTGTGGTAAGAAGTTTATTTCCCAAGCAAATGGTTCAGGGTTCAGTCCCACTGTGTGGCACTTTGGACAAGTGTTTTCTACTTTAGCTTTGGCCAACCAAAACCTTGTTAGTGAATATAGTAGACAGAAACTGAAACAAGCCCATCATATATATATATATATATATATATATATATATATGTGTGTGTGTGTGTGTACTCATATGTGTCTGTGTTTGTCTCCTATCACTGCCTGACAACTGACATTGGTGTGTTTATGGTTTATGTCCCTATAACTTAGCAGTTCAGCAAAGGAGACCAATAGAATAAGTATCAGGCTTAACAAAAATGTTCTGGGGTCTATTCATTCTTATAAAAATTCTCCAGGGCGGTGCCCCAGCATGGCCACAATTTAATGACAAAAACAAATAAAAGATAAAAGCTGTGTGTGTGTGTAAGGTCGCCAACTGAGAGAGTTGTTAAAGTGTCAGCTGGATTGCTTTGTAGGAATCGTTCATGCTCTCTGCATCTGAGTTCAAATCCTGTCAAGCTCAACTTTACCTTCATCTTTTAGGAACCAACAAATAAAGTAGCATTCCTCTCTTTCCCTCACTCTTTATATTTATATCTGTCTGTCTATCCTTCTCTCTTATCTTCATCATCATCATTGTTTAATGCCTGTGTACTATGCTAACATGGGTTGGACAATTTGACAGGATTTGACCAACTTGAGAGGGTTCTGATGGGCTCCAGTATCTGTTTTGGCAATGTTTCCATGACTGGATGCCATTCCTAATAGCAACCACTTTACGTAATGTGCCAGATGCATTTTTGTGGCACCAACACCAAGTAGCTTAGCTTACAAGACAAGATCCCTTCAGACAGGTGGGGGTGCAGTAATAAAGGAGGTGGTTTTGTGTCAGGTGTAGAGACAAGATACAGTAGGAAAGAGGAACAGGAAAAGGGATCTTGTTGAAGAGGAAATACATGGGTGACCTGTTGGAAGAAACTGGTGATGGTTAGATTAGAAGGAAGGGGCAAGCCAAGTGTAAAAATGTTTCAGACATCTCATAGGTTATGACGACATGCCTATAACTCCATCAAGGGCTTTAGGTCCCAAAGCAGGCAGCAAGGCTTATAAGCTTTACCTATGTGTATGAAGGGCTTTAATAAGACGTGAATATTCAGCTAGTACATTGGTCCAGGGTAGGACAGCCAAGGAGGAACCCATGAATATCTGATAGCTCACCCATTAAGAAAAAGAAAAAAAGTATTCTTAAATTTAGAACTCCACTTTCAAGACTGAGTTAGAGTTAAAGATACACACAAACACACATATATATATATATACATATGCACAAGGGGGTGTTGAAAAGTTCCTGGCTTTGGGTAAAAGAAAATATGGGAGGATCGGTTAATTATAATTTTACTCAACATAGTCCCTTCTCAGATTCACACACTTATTGCAGTAGTACTTCAGTTTTCCTAAGCCCTGTAAAAGGACTCGGAAAGTTGGGCCCCCAACCAAGCCTTTCGCAAGACCCTTAAAGCCAGAAACTTTTCAGCAACCCCTCATATTTATGTGTGTGCGTGTGTGTCTTTGCAATTGTTCCCCATCACTGCTTGACAACTGGTGTTTGTTTACATCCCCATAACTTGGTAGTTCAGCAAAAAGAGACTGATAAAACAAGCAGCAAGCTTAGTATTTACAAAATAAGTACTGGGTCAATCTCTTTACCTAAACCTTTGAAGGTAGTGCCCCAGCCTGGCCACAGTCCAATGATTGAAACAAGTAAAAGAAAGACAAGAAAAATGTGTGCATACTTATATTTATCGTTTATCTGTTGTAGTCGTTAGACTGTGGCCATGCTGGGGCACTTTTTAGTTGGATGAATTGACTCCAATACTTATCTTTTTCCTTAAAACTGGTAATTATTTTATCGGTCTCTTTTTGCTGAATTGTTAAATTATGGGAACATAAATACACCAACACTGGTTGTCAAGCGGTGATGGGAGACAGGCATAAAAACACACACACAGGCACACACAAACATCCACACATATGCGCGCACACATAAACACAGAAGCACATACACACATGCACACACACAAAGGCACACAAACACACACAAGCACAGTTTCTGCCTCACAAGGCTTTGGTCAGCACTAGACTATAACAGTAGACACTTGCCCAAGGTGCTACATAGAGGAAGTGAACTTGGAGCCCTGTGGTTGAGATGCAAACTTCTCACCACATAGCCATGTCTCTGCACCTATATGCATATAAAAGTGCATTTAAAGTCAATAGAAGGAGTGAATACATGGCTTACCAGACTCTTAATCACTATCTGAACAGTAACTCTATGCGAGAGTAATTTCAAGTTAACATTGAAAGTAAACAACCAGTGTCTCATGCTGTGACTTGCTTTGCAGAAGATAAGAAGCAAGACACGAGAATTTAAAAACTGCACTGTCTTTTATTTTAGGCATACATTTTTCTTATTGTAAGATTAGTATGTGAGTAAGAGATTGAAATATGATCTGCAGATGTAGGTACAGGTATGGCTGTGTGGATAAGAAGCTTGCTTTGTAACCACATGGTTTTCAGTTCAGTACCACTGTGCAGCACCTTGGGGAAATATCTTCTATTGAGGCTCTAGGCTAACAAATACCTTGTGAGTGGATTTGGTTGATGGAAACTGTGTAGAAGCCTGTTGTATGTGTTGTATGTGTGTGTGTGTCATTGTTTCTGTTTGTGACTCCGTATCCCCACCACTTGACAACTGGTGTTGGTTTGTTTATGCCCCTATAGCTAAGTACTGGGGTTGATGGTTGATTTGCTTGGCTAAAATCCTCCAAGGCAGTGCTCCAACATGGCCACAGTCCAATAACTGAAACAAGTAAACGATAAACATCATCAACTACCACATCTGCCATTGCCATCATAGCTGTTGTCACAGCCGCCACTGCCACAACTGCTGCCACCACCACCACCACCACCACCACCACCACCACCACCACCACCAACAACAACAACAACAACTCTTTTTTCCATACTTGTAAGGGCTGGATGGGTGTTTTCCAAACATACTGTCTCACTACATATTGCAGCCCCTTATTATCTTCTTCACGAAGTTCAGCATCCTGGGGTCAACCTTTAATACTTCTTCCTGTGTCTTCTGCAAGTTCTTCTTATTTGAATCACTTAGCAATTCTTTACCAGGCTGTCATACTATATATATATATATATATATATATATATATTATCCAAAATGTACAGTATTGTATATCCTTCATGGCTGATCTCACCAATTGGTTTCCTGCACTCATCAGAGTTGTGTGAAACCAATTGATAAGATCAGCTGTGATGGATATATAATACTGTACATTTCAGATAATACACCCACTCTATTGACAGATATATGAGGTACATCTTTTCCCTGACTTATGGACTCTTAGTCAACTCATGTGTGTTTATATATATATATATATCATCATCATCATCATCATCATCGTTTAACGTCCGCTTTCCATGCTAGTATGGGTTGGACTATATGTATATATATATATATATATATATATATATATATGCACCACATGTCCACGTCAGTGTAATCTCCTTTCTTGCACACAATAGTTTAATCCTTCTATATTCAAATTTTTCTCTTAGTTTGTCTATACCTTGTCATTCTCTGACAGTAATGTTTTACATTCAGCAGAACATGCTTGCCTCATTTTTTTCCCGTTAAACAAATTCTCTTTTTAAGCCATTTTAATAGAAAAGTTGCTGTAGGTGATATGATTTACCCACCTAACTTTCTAACAATGTATTCTCATAAGTGCTGAACTAAAGAAAAAAAAAAAAGAAAAAAAAAAGAACTTTAAAACAGGTTATTTTATTTTTCACATCATATGACTAAAGATTGTTGACTGCTTTTCCATGCAAATTGCTCTTGGTGCAGTTTACGTTTGATGTCACAAATACTATAGTGTGTTTGATGTCACAAATACTTGCACCATTTATACACATTAAGAAGGTTGACCACTTGTCTAGCTGACTGTATGTCTGTCAGCAGTCATGGTTCAAGGTAGCTCATCCCATCCTTGGCTTTCAGCTCTCATCTTTTCTCTCTCATATAGGTTCTAGTAACTTTCACATAATGTTTGCCTGTCTCATGAACTGTACAAACAAGGACTTCTAATACATTTTGCTTGTTCTAATTATTTTATATCTGAATTATTAAATTGAACTGTAATAATCCTTTCTATTATAGGCACAAGGATTGAAAAATTGTGGGAGGTGGTTAACCGTTTGCATCATCCCCAGTATTTGACTGGTACTTATTTTACTGGCCCTGAAGGGATGAAAGGCGAAGTTGACCTTGGTGGAATTTGAAATCAGACAGACAAAATTCCCTAATATGCTAACAGCTCTGTTAGCTTGTCACCTTGGAAATTGAACTGTAACAACAATAATAATCATCATCATCGTTTTAACATCTACTTTTCCATGCTGGCATAAATCAGACAAAATTAGTTGAAGTCTGATACCCGTGATATTCTGTGGTTTGATGCCTGTACTGTCACTGACCATTATTTGTTTCCAAGCAAGGTATCGTTTCCCCATGACAAGACAAATTTCCATGGAAGATTAGAAATGAAAAACACTACTTGTACGATGATGACACTTGCTTACAACTACTGTGTGATATCAAGGCAAGGAGAGAATAACGTACACATATACACATACATAGTGGATTTGCGAGATGGAAGCTGAAAGAAGCCCATCATATATAGATGTATGCTATCTGCTTCTTCCGCCTTTTCCTCCTCTCTAGACATTTACCTCTTTCCAATGAAGAGTTGTGCTTGAAACATCATTTCCGCTACTATTTTCTGATCTAAAACTTTTCCTGAGTGTCAATCTAATATATTCACTGTGTACGTCTAATTGATTTTTGTCATTTTTTCCTGTTTTTACTTTTAATTTGCTTATGTGCACATATATATGATGGGCTTCTGTCAGTTTCCGTCTCCCAAACCCTTAATATGTGACTGTGTGTGTATCGTTGGCGATTTTCTTTCTCTGTCTTCCTTTCTTTGGACTTTTCCTATATTTCTGATGAAGAGCTCCGCTCGAAACGTGAAATCCTCTTTCTTTCCTTTCCTTTCCTGAGCGTCCAATAACACTGTACTTATTCCACATCCTCGCATAGTTGTTTTTTTCGTGTTTTTTCTTGCTCGTTCATGTTTGGATTGACTATATATATATAATTGGAGAATAAATATCATTATGATATATACTGTATACAGTTATCATATATATATATCTTATATACATAACTCAAACCTTCTCACTGGGCAAAAGGGATAAACAGCCCTTAGTTAAACATCCATTAATGTTATATCACCTGAAGAAATGAATCCATGTAGAAGATCTACCTGTTGTCCATGGATATTATGGACTACACTGTAATCATCCCATGAATATGATCTTAAGAGACATGTGATTTGTGGAAATGTGCCTAGCGATGCATTAAAATATTTATAAATTCCATCCATGGAATATTGTTATTATTACTACATATATAGATATATATTGCCCTAACTCTTCAAAACGCCAGTGTTATAATGGTGGCAGCTGATGAAGGAAATGTTCTCTATGTGGCCTGTGTGTTTTCTGTACCCTGTTTAGCATTTTGTCCATGTCTTTTTTGCAACGTCATGTACCCAAATATGCATCTATATATATACATGTAGATGAAGGTATGTACATGCATGTACATATATATGCATATACTCATATATTATTTGTATATATATATATATATATATATATATATATATATATAATATATAATCATCGCATATATATAATGGGCTTCTTTCAGTTTCCATCTCCAAAATCCACTCACAAAGCTTTGTTCAGCCCAGGGCTATAATAGAAGATACTTGCCCAAAGTGCCATGCAATGGTATTGAACCTGAAATCATGTGGTTGGGAAACAAACTTCTTACAACAGAGCCACATTAACACTGAGCAATATAGTATATATTATGCTATCCTCTCTGATTTCTGAATGTTTTCTGCATCCTTTGAATATTCAACTTTGAATACTATTTTGAATATTTCTTGCCAAGTAATGATAACATGTGTATGAAATGGAAGTTGTTTTTGTTTGCTTTTTTAGTAAAATTAATAAATTTTGAGAAAAATAGAAATGTGTATTTTGTATGCATATACTAGTAATACAATGACCAACTGCTACCGGAACATATAACAAATGTTTCTATCTGTATCAGTGAAAATAATAACAATATCGTTCCAAATTTCACTAAACTACTATTGACATATTGTATAAGATAAACTAAACAGCTTGCCTTTGCGAGACCACGGGATGAAAAGCAGGCAGCCTCGGCAGTATTTCACTAGGAACTGTTGAATACAGTTTCCATTGAACTGAGACAGCTTGCACATTCTATATTGAATATTGATGAAGCCTGTTAAACATTTTTGCATGGTCTGTATTGAGAAAGAGAGAGAAGGAGAGAGAGAGAAAGAAGGATGGAGGTAGGGAAAGAGAGAGGTTATGGAAAGGTGTGTGTCTGTGTGTGTAATTATCTGTGTCTGCCTGTGTTTGAATGTTTCAGACTGCTATTTCAATTCCAGAGTATTAAAAAAAAAAAAAAAACAAATCAAGAAGGAAAAACAATGCAAAAACGAAAAGAACCACAAGCTGTCACCAAATTTTGTATGTTGTTTTGTTTAACAGCTGGATGTTCTCTTTAATTTTAACCATTCAACTGCCGAAGCAATTAGAGTTATGAGCCTTGAGTAAAACTACAGTTCAATGTTTGTGTTTATGTATGACCATGTGCTATACACAACACACACACACACAAAGACATACTTATATACTAGAATATATATATGTATATGTATATATATATAGGCATATACACATATGCATGACTACATATATACATGTATACAAACACACACACACACACATATATAAATATATCTCATCATCATCATTTAACATCTGTTGTCCATGCTGGCATTGGCTGGAAGGCTGCACCAGACTCCAGTCTGATTTGGTACGGTTTCTATGGCTGGATACCCTTCCTAATGCCGACCACTCTAAGAGTGTAATGGGTGCTTCTATGTGCCATTTGCATGGCACTGGTATCTTCCACATTTTACTTGGCTTGATGGGTCTTCTTCTCAAGCACAACATAATGCCAAAGGTCTCGGTCATTTATCATTGCCTCTGTGAGGCCCAATGAAATGCTTAGCGGTATTTTACCTGCTGCTATGTTCTGAGTTCAGATTCTGCCGAGGTCGACTTTGCTTTCATCCTTTTGGGGTCGATAAATTGAGTACCAGTAAAACACTGGGGGGGTCAATGTAATCGGCTAGTCCCCTCCAAACAAATTTCAGGCCTTGTGCCTTTAGCAGAAAGGATTACAACTAAACGTAAAAACAAATATTAGCACATATGTATGTGTGTGTGCATGTGTGTGTGTGTGTGTGTGTGCGCATGCATGTGTGAGACTGTGTGTATGTTGGTAGAAGCATCTGTATGTCCCATTAAAGAATGAGATAGTGGAGAAAACTTCAAGAAACAAAACATGTATAAAATACTGTTGAATACCAGCTGTTGTCCATGCACCAAATTTGACACTGCTGCTCTGTAGTCCTGGGTGTAGCGCTTTCGTATGAAGAGTGTATGCAGTTATGCGTGTGTAAATGTGTGTGTATGTACAATGTGCATGCGTTTGTGTGTGGTGGGGTGGGGGTGGAGGTTGGTGTAAAATAGTAATTTTCAGGTTAAATAAATATTTAAATATTTTATGTATCAAACATAAAACAGAGTTAAGTTCAAGAGTGAAGTGCACTTTTATGGTACTGGCAGCTTTCTGTTTGCAATATATTTTTATATATAAAGCAATGTAATGAACATTATTCTTTAAGAAAGAGAATATGATATCTATATCTATATATGTGTGTGTGTGTGTGTGTGTGTGTGTGTGTGTGTGTGTGTGTGTGTGTGTGTATAAATATATATGTCTTGCTACTTCAAGTTTTTATGAAGTTATAGAGGCGCCATTCTGACATATGGTGTCTTGGGCATTTCAGACATTGTGAATTTGAACTTAGAGTGCAAAGACCTGGAACAATTACCGCAAGGCATTTAATTCAATGCTCTACTGACTCTGCCATCTTTGCAATATAAATACATATACATACATACATATTTATATATATGTGTGTGTATATATATATGTATATATATATATATATATATATATATATATATATATATATATATATATATTAGCATGGAAAGCGGACGTTAAACGATGATGATGATGATGATGATATATATATATATTCATGAATATATACACATACACACACAAGCTAGCAATTATATGTTACGTGTAAAAAGATAATATAAGTGCATATTTTATTCATTTTCTTTTTATGTATATCTGGACTATTTTCAGTTAATGACTGTGATCATGCTATGTGTATACGTGTATATATATATATATATATATATATATATATATATATATATATATATATATATATGTATGTATATATATATATATATATATATATATATATATACATGTATGTATGTATGCATGTGTATATGTATGTATGTATACACATACACACACATATTTCTTTTATTTCTTTTACTTGTTTCAGCCATTTGATTGTGACCACGCTGGAGCACCGCCTTTAGTCAGACAAATTGACCCCAGAACTTATTCTTTATAAGCCTAGTACTTATTCTATCGGTCCTTTTTGCTGAAACGCTAAACTATGGAGACGTAAACACGCCAATATTGGTTGTCAAGTAATGGTGGCAGGACAAACGCAGACAGGACAAACACAGACACAAAAATACATACATAGATACACACACATACACGCACACACACACACACACATTAGATTCTGTCTATCAAATCCACTCAGAAGGCTTTGGTTGGCCCAAGGCTATGATAGAAGACACTTGCCCAAGATGCCATGCAGTGGGACTGAACCCGGAACCATATGGTTGGGAAGCAAGCTTCTTACCACACAGCAATTCCTGGGCCTACATACACACACACACACTCTCATGCGTGCCCACACACAGACGCGTGCCCCCCCCCCCCCCCCCCCCACACACATGCATACACACACACAACATCATATTTTTCTTCAGGATTCACCAAATCCCAGGTTTTTCTCAAATCTGAAATGTAATCATCTCCTATTTCTGGTTCAATGTTGTTTTCCAGTTTCTTCTTTGCCAACCAGTTTCCATTTTTTGCCTTTTCTGAGGAACAGTTCCAGGGATATAAACTGTTCTTTCCTTATCATCTCCCTTGTTTGGCACTGCAGCTCTTATTTATGATAATATGCCATCTTTCTTCTGACGAATCTTTGTTTCCACTTGATAGGCTGACAGATAATCACAAGCATAATTTTTGACATTCATGACTCCTTTTTCAGAGAGTGTACTGATGTACATAATTAGAATATTTTCTTCTTTTCTTGATGGAAGCTTGTGTAGTTTTTGGTAGATCTTCAAATTTCAGAACATCTATTTTGTTGATGCAAACTAAGATAGGTATATATAAATGTTTAATGCTTTCAAATAAGGCAGTCTGTTCATCAGTTGTTTGGTTACATTGTTCAGAGATACCCATAATATACAGTGCTGCAGCTTTTAAATGAGCCAATGCTGTAATGGCCTGCATTTCAATAGTGTTTCTATTTTCTAAAGGATAATCCAAAAATACCTAGAGTATCAACAGCCTGCCAACATAAATACTGATGATTAGTGTGTCCAACAAACAATGATTTAGTTGTGAAAGCATAAGGCTGCACTTCAACATCAGCTCATGTAATCTTATTAATAAAACTTGGTTTTCCAACACTGAATCCACAGACAAGAAGAGTCCAGGTACTACGATCATTGGATGGCAAACAAAATAAATGTTGTCTAATTTGCTCCAGATATTCCAAGCTCTGTTTCTGACATCTCAAAATGGTCACCATTCTTCCTAGAGCTACTTTTTTCAACTGTTTACTTCGATAAAATGAATCAGCATTTTTCGGAAGTCTAACATAATCCTTTCAAACATTCTCAACTAGAAGTTGAGCTGTGTTTATTTGTCCCAAAGCAAGTCTGTAATGGTCCCAGTCATAGAGAACATTCATCAAATCTGCATAAAATGACTTCAGAAAATTTGCATAAAATGACTTCCAACTAACTTCAGAAAGTCATTTATCATTTGTGTTAACTTACTATGAACATTCTGTTGTGTGAATTTCACTTTGTGCATATAAAACTGCCGGATCCTTGAAATCTTATAATATTTGTGAATAACTGTTGGGGGTCTTGTGCTGTATCTTTGACAATAAAATCTTGTGAAGGTGGCACAACAGCGATCTTTTTGAAGTTATAATGCAACATGGTGTTACTGTAAACTGAACTCCAGATCACATGGACTACAAGCTTCAACGAGATCAAGACTGGAAGTAGGCCTCATGGACATCAAAAACTTCGTTTTCATGATCATCTCAAGCAGTCTCTCATTTTATGTGGTGTCCCTCTAATTCGGTTGGAGCTCCTGGCTGTTAAATGAAAAACATGGAGGACCGTGTCTGACACTAGAGCAGAGTGCTTTGAAACCAAACGCAAGTGACTGCATAAAGACAGAAGGAGACATTATCATCAATCCACTGCAGCTGTTGCTTAGTGTCACTTTCAGTGCCCCTAGTGCCACAGGACGATCTGCTTATCTTGTATTAGTCTTGTCAGCCATGTCTGCTCCCATGAGAAACAATGTGTTGGAGTGGGAGGAGGATGAATCTCTTGGATCATTGCTGTCATCACCTTTGATGGGCTGTCATAAGCAGAAATAGTAAAGTAAGCAGTGAATGTTGTCACTGGAGATCCAACAGCTCTTTGTTCCACTACCCTTTCACCTGTTCTTTATTTTTGTACGCTTTTAGGTATTCAACAATATGTGGTAAAATGTTGGGTTATTGGAACACCACTGGAAAGTAGGAGTGCACTAATTCTAAACAAGAAACCGACATGGATTGTGACAACCCATCCAAGGATCAGCATAAAATAGCTAATGCAAAATGAAGCAGATGATGATGATGATGATGTGTGTTCACATTTACACTGATTTCAAAACTGGTGTTGTTTATGTTTTATTCTTTCATATCTTGTAACTTAAGTAGCACAAGATACACTTGAAAGTGATTATAGTTTGAGGACCTTCAACATGGAAAATACAGAAGCTTGGAACCAGTCTTTCCAAGAGCTCCTAGATATAAATTGTGACATAGCCTTCTCTTCATCACTTAAGGGCGTATACTCATAAAGTGTTCAATTTCTTTGAATAGTTGTAGCTACTGCTTGGTGTCAGTTTTCTTTGTGTAAGGCTGTCGGAAAGCTAACACTTAAGTCATGAGCTTGGACCTATGAGAGAGTCAGTGTGAGAAATAATAATTCGAATGATTAAGAACAAGTATCTTTACTTACAAAGCTTAATATGAGTTCTTGTTTTCCTGTCTTAAGTCATCTCAAAATCTATGGCTGTGTGGTTCAGATGTTTATTCAAATCGTATGGTTCTGGGCTCTGTCTGACCCATGCAAGCATGAAAAAGTGGACATTAAAATGATGATGATGATGTTCAACTGGTCGAACATAAGCTAATAGCGAAGACTTTCAATCTGAACAGCTTGAAAAAGCAGCCAAATTTTATTCAAGTTAGATGCTACCGTTTTAGAGAAGGATACATTATACAATGTGGCTCTGGGAAAAGATGGGATGGTCATACTTGGAATACTTTTGATAATACTTGATCATAGCTGATCTGGGTGTAAACAACAACAAATGGTTGTACAGGAGCTTCAGTAAAGGGTAAAGACCCCCTTTGGTCAAGCATAACCATGGGATTGCCCCTAGAAAGTTCCCCTCCGAGGTACAAGTCTGTGCAAGGTTGTTTATGGAAGACCAGCAGTCATCCATGCATATCAGCCTCTAATCTCCACAGCACTGGTGTTATGCAAAGGAAAGGCAAAGGCCGATACAGATTGGCACCAGTGACATTGCAACTTATTTCTACAGCTTAGTGGACTGGAGCAACGGGAAATAAAGTGTCTTGCTCAAGAACACAGCATACGGTCTGGGAATTGAACTCACTACCTCATGATTGTGAGCTCAATGCTTTTACCACTGAGCCATGCGCTATGGATTTCAGTAACCATAGAAATCGTAACCATAGAAATCAGTAACCATAGAAATCGTTTGACGCATGTATGTGTGAGTGCACATACATGCCTCAAAGGTTCATGTATGTGTGAGTGCAAATGTTTGTGTGTGTGTGTCTGTGAGTGTGTGTGTGTGTGTGTGTGTGTGTGTGTGTGTGTTGTAAGTTAGGTGACAAGGAGGTAAACTCAATCATAGTTTTAAGTTTAAACCTGTTAGTTCATCAGCCTAAATGAGCTGACTCAACATATAGAAAGAAAGAAGCATTTTAGTCATGACAAATCTTACTCCACCTTAAATATTTCTATGTTTAAAAGGAACGTCTGGGGTTCACTGCACATCAACTGACATTTTAATTGTCCTCCTGTATGACTGATAAATGTGGTAGTATTGGTAGAAGTGGATAGTGGTTGTAGAGAAAGTAGTGGCAGTAGTTGAGCGAAGAGTAATCTGATGAAAAATTTCAATTATATGTCACATGTATGGTTTATGAGAATGAGAAAAATTCATATAAAGAAATATTACAAATCACACGTAAGTGTACACACATGCACATACACACACATACATACATACTTACATACATATTCTTTTACACTTTTTCATGTTTCAGTCATTTGGCTGGATCCATGCTGGAGCACCACCTTAAAGGTGAAGAAGTCAACCCCAGGACTTATTCTTTGTAACCCTAGTACTTATTCTATCAGACTCTTTTGCTGAACCACTAAGTTATGAGGACATAAACAGGCCAATATTGGTTGTCAAGCAATGGTAAGGAGGACAAACACAAATGCAAACACACACACACACACACACACACACACATATACGACGGGGTTAGTATATATGAGGCTATAGTAGAAGGCACTTGCTCAAAGTGCCATGAAGTGGGACTGAAACTAGAACCATGTTGTTGGGAAGCAAGCTTCTCACAAACCAGCCACAGGCAAAAAAAAAAAAAAAACAGAAAAAGAGGATTAAAAAGAATCCAAGCAGATATCAATAAAAAACTCAATTGTAAGTGAATTTGGTTAACTCTGTCAAACAATCAGACACCAATAAATGCAAATAGAATAAACATCCAATGTGATTCCTCATGTATGACAAGCAGATCCAGATATCATTTAGAAGAACTTCTAAATAATGTTAATACAACAGAAATGATTGTCAGCTTTGTATGGTACTTTCAGCAATTAATGATATGATTTTCTTGATCTATATTTTTGTTATATGTATATATATATATATATATATATATATATATATATATAGAATAAGTACTAGGCTTACAAAGAATAAGTCTTGGGGTCGATTTGCTCGACTAAAGGCGGTGCTCCAGCATGGCCACAGTCAAATGACTGAAACAAGTAAAAAGAGTAAAAAGAGTAAAAAGGAGTATATATATATATATATATATATATATATATATAGAAGTGTAGGCGTGGCTGTGGTAAGAAGTTTGCTTTCCAACCACATGGTTTCAGGTTCAGTCCCACTGCATGACACCTTGGGCAAGTGTCTTCTACTATAACCTTAGGGTGACCAAAGCCTTGTGAGAGGATTTGGTAAATGGAAGCTGAAAGAAGCCCATTGTGTATATATATCAAAAGGACGTGTTATAATACTATTCCACATATACAAAAACAACCATACCAACAATCCAACACACCTCCATCATCAGCTGCCCCATGGATATCATTATGGTTTTGACACCTGGGCAGTATCATACAATCTGACAGTGTCAACAGCACTAAAATAAGTGTTGTTTGAGAATAAACATACCAAAGAAACAACAACTTTCAAACCCATTTACACACACATTGAACTACTTTAGAGCTGTATTTAAATCATTAAAAGTCATTGTGTTTGAAACTGACCAAGCAGGTTCAGTTGTTTACAGTACTTGCAGCTCGAGGTTGCTAGTGCCATCCTTGTGTGCTTGTGACTGCGTGTGTATCGTTGGCGATTTTCGTTTCCCGTCTTCCCTTCTTTGGACTTTTTCTATATTTCTGACGAAGAGTTCCACTCGAAACGTGAAATCCTCTTTCTTTTCTTTCCTTTCCTGAGCATCCAATAACACTGTACTTATTCCACGTCCTTGCGTTGCTGTTTTTCTTGCTTGCTCATGATTGGATTGATTGTATATATATATATAGGTGCAGGAGTGGCTGTGTGGTAAGTAGCTGGCTTACCAGCCGCATGGTTCCGGGTTCAGTCCGACTGCGTGGCACCTTGGGCAAGTGTCTTCTACTATAGCCTCAGGCTGATAAAAGCCTTGTGAGTGGATTTGGTAGACGGAAACTGAAAGAAGCCCATCGTATATATATATATATATGTATATGTATGTATGTATGTGTGTATATATGTTTGTGTGTTGGTGTTTGTTCCCCCAATATTGTTTGACAACCGATATTGGTGTGTTTACATCCCTGTAACTTAGCGATTCAGCAAAGAGACTGATAGAATAAGTACTAGGGTTACAAAGAATAATCCCTGGGGTTGACTAAACGTGGTGCTCCAGCATAGCCGCAGTCAAATGACTGAAACAAGTAAAAGAGTAAAAAAATATATATATACACACACACATATATGTGTGTGTGTGTGTCATCGTGTCTATGTTTGTCCCCCCACCATTGCTTGACAACAGATGTTAGTGTGTTTATGTCATCTGTAACTTAGCAGTTTGGTAAAAGAAACTGACAGAATAAGTATTAGGCTTACAGAGAATAAGTCCTGGGGTCGAATTCTTCGATTAAAAACCCCTTTAGGGTGGTCAAATGGAAGAAATACATAAAAGAATAAAAGGATATGTGTATGTATGTATGTATTCCTATGTGTATACACTTAATATCTGATATATATGTATGAGATATAATTTTATATACACATAATGCACTAGATACTACAAACTGACAAACACTACATGTTAAAGGAAGCATATCTTTACTCCTACCATCAATATCATCCCTGCCTGGTGGTGGTACTACTGCTGCTGCTGTTACTGTTGCTACTACTACTACAACTACTGAGAAAACAGCCATTAACTGTTAATTTAACACTGAGCCGTGAACAAACAAAATGGCTTCCGTTTCTCTGAATATCTCTCACAGGGTGACAAGAAGCTCACCTAAACTAAGTCAATGCACTTGTCTCTGCATATTTATTGTGTCTTGTCTCTATTGAACTACTTTAGAGCTGTATTTAAATCATTAAAAGTCATTGTGTTTGCAACTGACCAAGCAGGTTCATTTGATTTCATTCATACATACATCATATTGAAGTCTTTGTGATATGTTTTTATGTTTACTCTTTATGTTAGCTGACAAATCAATGAATTAACTAAGGCTGTTTTACTTTGACTTGTAAAATTCTATCTTTATGATTGATCCAAGATATAAAAAAAGTAGTGCAACAAAATATTCTTTTAAAAGTTTCTGAGAAAATGTTTTGAATTCCAGAGATTTTTTTTTTGTCTGTTTTGAAAAGCAATTAAACAATTTTAGGTGGAGTGTTATTGAAAAGCAAACTTTTGTAGTAAAGAAATTGTATGTGTTTGAAAAAGTTAGTCGTAGAGCATTGTATATATATATATCAGGGTATATGATGGAATTTGGACCTAAGAAGTCCTCTCATCCTAGAAATAATCAGTGCCACTTTAGCGTACAGTCTACCTAGCCATTTGCATTTTGTACCCTATTCACTAGCGTAGCTGAAGGATGGGGGCAGTAGGAGCAGTGCTTTTGGATCTGCTGTAAAAAATGTTTTTTCTGAGGTCTGGGGGTGGCAAACGGAATGGCTGCCCCAGGTGGCACACACTCTAGCTACATTAGTGACTCTATTCCTAAATCTTTACCATAACCTAACCCTAACTCATAACCCTTTTGTAACCCTAACCCTTAACCCATCTGTAACCCTAAAAAAAATGGTATAGTTACCTTCTTGAGACATACCAACTCATAAGGACCTGTTTCCTGGTTTGATGGCATATCTATTTTCCACACCTGGACAGGACACTGGTATGTCATGCAAGATTACTGATTCTCGCCAGCTGAGTGGATTGGGGCAGCATGAAATGAAATGTTTTGTTCAAGAACATGTGTTACTCAGTCCAAGAATTGAAACCACGATCTCATGATCATGTGTCCAACACTCTATCCACTAAGCTACATGCCTCTACTAATTGTAATCCTAGCCCCTAACCTAACTCTAACCCTAACCCCAGACCAGGTCATTTCACAGCATAGACAACAGATACTAAGAGAGACTGCAAGCTTCAGTAGCACCAGGTAATCACTTCAAAATTTCTTCTTCACATTAATTTTAGAATCTCAAACTGTAACATTCTGTAGTTTAAAGAGTCATCAATTCTAATGGAAAACAGTTCAGAACACTTGCTGTATGGTTAAGAAGCTAGCTCTGCAACCACATGGTTTCAGGTTCAGTCCCACAACACAGTACCTTGAGTGAGAAAGTGTCTTCTACTATAGCCTTGGGCTGACCAATGCTTTGTGAGTGAATTGGTAGATGGAAATTGTGTTGAAATCCATTGTGTGTGTGTGTGTGTGTGTGTGTGTCTTTGTGTCTGTGTATCTTTCCCCATCACTGCTTGACAATCAGTGTAAGTTTGTTTATGTCCCTATAACTCAGTAGTTCAGCATCTGAGACTGAAAGAATAACACTGGAGTTGATTTGCTTGATTAAAAAAAAAAAAAACCTTCAAGGCAGTGCTCCAGTATGGCTGCAGTCCAATGACTGAAACATGTCAAAAAAAAAAAAAATTGATACCACCCAATCTTATCAACTGAAACTAAGATGTACCATTAGAAAACTGGATGAATTGTAAAAGAAAAACTGAAATAATAAAAACTAAATAATAAACCTAACATAGGTGCAGGTGTAGTTGTGTGGTAAGAAGTTTGTTTCACAACCATATGGTATCAGGTTCAGTCCCACTGAGTGGCACCTTGAGCAAGTGTCTTCTACTATAACCTCACTAACCAAAGCCTTGTGAGTGCATTTGGTGGATGGAAACTGGAAGAAACCCATCATATATATATAAATCTATCTGTGTGTGTCTTTGTGAATGTGTTTGCCCCAAAACACCACTTGCCAACCAGTATTGGTGTATTTATGCCCCTATAACTTAGCAGTTCAACAAAAGGGGCCAATATAGTTAGTACCAGACTTTAAAAATAAGTATTGGTGTTGATTCGCTCAACTAAAATTCTTCAAGGTGGTACCCCAGCATGGCTACAGCATAATGACTGAAACAAGGCAGAGTTGTGCAGGAGTGGCTGCGTGGTAACAAGTTTGCTTCTCAACCACATGGTTCTGGGTTCAGTCCCACTGCATTGTACCTTGGGAAAATGTCTTCTACTACAGTCTTGGGCCAACAAAATCCACTCACATGGCTTTGGTAGATGGAAATTAAAAGACGTCTGTTGTATGTATGTGTGTGTGTGTGTGTGTGTGCGCGTGTGTGTATTCGTGTCTGTGTTTGTCCCCCACCACTTCTTGACAACCGGTGTTGGTGTGTTTACATCTCTGTAACTTAGTGGCTCAGCAAAAGAGACTGATAGAATAAGTACCAGGCTTAATAAAAAAACAAAAAAATTAAGTACTGGTGTTGATTTGTTCAACTAAAAAAAAACCAGAAATTTTTTTCAAGGTAAGTGCCACAGCATAAAAGAATACTTTAAAATAAAAGCGCAGCAAAATATGCTGACAATATAAACCAGTCAAAGGCGGCAAGATGGCAGAAACGTGAGCACGCTGGGCGAAAATGCTTAGCGGTATTTCATCTGTCCTTATGTTCTGAGTTCAAATTCCACTGAGGTCAACTTTGCTTTCATCCTTTCGGGATCAATAAATTAAGTACCAGTTGTGTACTAGGGGTCGATCTAATCGACTGGCCCTCCTCCCCAAAATTTTGGGCCTTGTGCCTAGAGTAGAAAAGAATATAAACCAGTCACTATTGGCAACAGTTATTAGTAAGGATTAATTGTCTAAATTTCAGTAACCACAATAGTGTTGTTCAGCTGTGTACGTTAACAACATCATTCCACAGATTATCTTGTTGTGCTGTGTGACAGAATTTACAGACGTTCAGATCTTTTATCTGGTCTAAGTATTTTATGAAATAATTAAAAACAAATTGTTTGCAGCTGACAGATATAACCAGTGCTACTAGGAAACCATAAATGCAGGTATGTGTGTAACTCACTAGGAAACCATAAATGCAGGTATGTCTGTAACTCACTAGGAAACCATAAATGTAGGTATGCCCTTAACTCACAACTAACATCCCTCAAAAAAACTTAGCCTTCTTTGGAGAGTCTATATAGTTCTTTGACTCGCTAGAAATAGCAGCCAAATCTTCTAATCCACCATTAAAAAAAAAGGACACATTAAATTATGTAATTTTAGCTATGATATGTCAGAAAATAAGATGGAATGGTTATGACTGGAATGATTTTGACCATAGTTCTGTTTAATCTGGAGGATGACAAGGAATCAAGCAACAATAGCAACAGCAAAGCCCAAGCATAACTGTGTGTTTAAGAAGCTAACTTTTGAGCATGTGGACCCAGGTTCAGTCCCACTGCACAGCACCTTGGGCAAGTGTCTTCTACTATAGCTCTAGGCCAACTAATACCTTGTGAAGGAATTTGGTAAGTGAAAACTGCGTGGAAGCCTGTCATATATGTGTGTGTATGTGTTTCTGTTTTTCTCTCAACCACCTGACAACTGGTGTTGGTTTGTTAATGTCCCTGTAACTTAGTAGTTCAGCAAAAGTGTTTGATAGAATTAGTACCAGATTTAAAATATGTGGTCACTTTGAATGACTAGGTCAGCTGTTCTTGACTGCAGCTCACAGGGCCCCAAGCATCCTTCCAGTGGCCCCCAATGGTCTTCTCTCTTTAAATATAATAAATCTTTCTTTAACTGACTTGCGTCTTAAATTTTTTGGTGCTCCCCCACCACCACAAAAAAAAAATCCAGTTTTCTGATCTGGCCTGGATATAAAAAAAAAGGTTGAAGAACCACTCACTGGACTTGAGCCACTTCAAGGCAATGCTCCAGTATGGCCACACTTCAGTGACAGAAACAAGTAAAAGCTATAAGATAAAGACCTATTGTGTTACTAAATCCACTCAGTTTAGCAAGATTCTCTAAGTGCAGAATGGTTTGGAAAGACTATAGCTCTTGGTTTAGACAGATAGATATCTTCTAATTTTTTTCCTTCTCCAAAGCTGGAGTAATGATATAATAATTCACAGGTGTTTGTCAGTCTACATATGTATTTGTTTTCTTATCTACTTATTTCCCCACAAACTTATTGGCCTATCTGCTTTTTATATCTATGGACATATCCATTTACTAGCTTGTTGGCAGCAAATGTAAAACCACCACTTCCTCTCTCTCTCTCTTCATCATTCTCAGACAGAAAGCAAAAGCTAGAAACAGTACATTCTTCATTTCTTCTGGCAATTCTATTTATCAACTCTTTTAGTAATTCTGCTGTCAACACACACACACACACACACACACACACACACATATACATACATATATATGTACATACATATATACACACACATACATGCATATATATATATACATACATATATATACATACATATATACATACATATATATATACATATATACATATATATATGTATATATATATATATGTATATATATATATATATATGTATATAAATATACATATATATATATATATATATATATATATATATATATATATATATATATATATATATGTATATAAATATACATATATATATATATATATATATATATATATATATATATATATATATATGATGATGATGATGATGATGATGATGATGATGATGATATATATATATATACAAATACACACATATAAATATATATACATATATACATAGATATACATACATACAAATTCGTAATTCAGATATGAATTTGTCTGAATGTTTAAGATAAATATCTGAAATTTTTATCTTTTACCAAATTTTCTTAATCTTTAGCTTATATACGAGCGAATAAATAGTTGTACTATACACTAGAGCTTTATCTCCATTAAAATTCTCATATTATACATACATACATGTATATATATATATATATAT
The DNA here is from genome assembly GCF_046866305.1 of Octopus bimaculoides. Classification (NCBI taxonomy): domain Eukaryota; kingdom Metazoa; phylum Mollusca; class Cephalopoda; order Octopoda; family Octopodidae; genus Octopus; species Octopus bimaculoides. Next base: position 97,415,304 of record NC_142934.1, on the reverse strand, counting down.
ATATATATATACACACACACACACACACACACACACAGACATATATACATCACACATTCATAGACGTATAGTAGACAGAAAGTCATAGTTCAAGATGTAGTTTCAGGTGGTAGGTGAACTTGAGCACTTACTGTTTATACCCATTACATGACGTCATTGCGCGCAATTTTACATGACCTTCCTCTATATATATAAGTGTGTGTGTGTGTGTGTATATATATATATATATATATATATATATATATGTATATATACACAAACATACATACATAAACACAAATATATAAATCTTTAAATTGTTTCAGCTTCAAAGCTGAGTTCATGCTAGGGCGCTATCGTTGGCTGTGCTACACCATTATTTGAAACCTCCTCTAATATGTGGCATTTGGTGAATAAGGGAGTTTGATGGCGCTGCCTTCATCCGTTTCCTGCTGTACAAATACTTATATATATACATATATATATACAGGGTGTGATGGGTAAATCGTCACCATTTTATAATTTTAATTTCACGCATGCACATTGTTTGTTTTTGATTTTGTCGACTACACAGTATTGTAGGGTCAGTTGGGCATCGTCTGTGAGAAAACCAGTAACATGATGCAATTCACTCAGCCAGAAATTTGGAAACAACATGCAGTAATGCTTGGTATTCACGCCAGAAGCTCCAATACGAACATTTAACAGTGTTTGGGTGTCAATCAGAGGACATGTACTGAGAGTGTGAAAAATCAAACGTCCAGTCAACATCATGGTGTTTGGGGTGATCACTAGCGATGGCAACGTTATGCCTCCATTCATCTTCCCACATGGCCTCAGACTCAACACAGGGGTCTACATCATGTGCCTGGAGGAGGTAGTGCTGCCCTTATTTTTCAAATAAGATACTTCATTCCACTGGTCTTTGCATGCTGGTGCCATGGAGCTTGTGGGCCTATTGATTATGGGGGACACCTCACCACTACCCAAACAGTATTAAGGCAATGACAGGCTGAGATGAACATACATGCATGTACACATATATGCGCATGCACACACACACATACAAAAGCATGGCTAATAAGCCCAGCTACAGCTGTTTAGATGCAGGCAAGGCTGTGTAATTATTAAGCTCCTTTCCTATGTTCAAAGTTTCAGGTTCAGTCCCATGTGGCGCTTTGGTCAAATGTCTTCTATTATAACCCAGGGCTGATCAAAGCCTTGTGAGTGCATTTGGTAGACAGAAACAGAAAAAAGACTGTCTTATGAGTGTGTATTTGTGTGTGCATACTCAGGTATGCATGTATGTGTGCGTAGATATTTGTGTCTCCTTGTCATGACAAATTTCAATACTGTACATGCTGTATTGTTTGTTTCCAGTCTTTTATGTAAACTTACCCAGCTAAGGAGAAATATTATTACTTTGTTATGAAGCAGGTAAGGGTTGATGACAGCAAGGACATCCAGCCGTAGAAAATCTGCCTCAATGAATTCTGTCTGATCCATACAAGCATGAAAAAGTAGACTTTAAGATGATGATGATGATGAAATATATATCTATATATGTCTGCCTATCAATCTATCTGTCTACCTATCTATCTATCTATCTATCTATCTATCTATCTATCTGCCTATCTACCTGTGTGTGTGTGTGTGTGTGTGTCTGTCTATCTATCTATCTATCTATCTATCTATCTATCTATCTATCTATCTATCTATCTGCCTATCTACCTGTGTGTGTGTGTCTGTCTATCTATCTATCTATCTATCTATCTATCTATCTGTCAGTGTCTGTCTGTTTATCTGAGTGTGTGTGTGTGCGTGTGTGTGTGTGCCCACCAGTCTTAGAGGCATTGTAAAACAAAGGCTTATGGGTGGTGCAGTATCTTCTCTGATAAAGCACAAAAAGCAGACAAATATCTATCTGACTCTTTGTCTGTCTGTGTGTGCATACACACACGTGTGCATGTGTGTATGTGTTTGTTCACCAGTCTCAGAAGCATTGAAAAAACACAAAAGATTTCTGATAAAGCACTAAACCAGAAAGAAATAATTGCATATTGGTATATGTAACAATTGAAACCATGGTGTTCGACAATAAACTTGCTATGTATGTTTGCAAATGTATTACAGATGGGTGTCTATATGTATGTAGAAGTACATAAGTTGTGACTATATAACATAGTGAAACTATTATAGTAAAGATTTAAAGAGAGAGAAAGAGAGAGAGAGAGAGATAGTGAGAGAGAAAGAGAGAGGAGGTACCATTAAAGATAGGATAGAGAAAAGGAAGGAAATTCAAAATTAAAATAACTTGAAGTGATTTGTGAGGTGTGTGTTCATACATATGCATATATATACGTATATCTGAATGTAGAGGGGGCGTTTGTAAATGAGAATATCCTTAAACACGTATATGTAATGTTAGTAGTTAATGCAAGAAGAAATAAAATGAATAAAATATATGAATATGTATATGCGTGCATGTGTGTGTGTGTGTGTGTGTGTGTGTGTGTGTGTGTGTGTGTGTGCGCGTGCGTATGTATGTGAGTGTCTGCGAGCGTGTGTGCATACATAATTACACCAATAAGTTCTTAGTGTGAGTCTGCAGACATTGTAGACAGAGAAGCATGACAAATATGTCAACAGGAAGATATCTCCTTTCTGCTATTCTCTATAATAAGTATGTGTGTGTACATGCATACATGCATAAATACTAACGTACATACATACATGCATACATACATATACATGTGTGGCAAGGCATGAATCAGTGCAGGTTATGTGGTGTTGATTTTCATTTTCTTTGCATATGGTTTTAGGTTCTGCCTGACTGCATGGTACATTGGGCAAGTGTCATCATTTATAATGTTGGAGGTCAATCAAAACCATGTGAGTGGAAGTAGTTGATGAAAACTATACAGAAGTCTGCTTTATGTATGTGTGTGTGTGTGTGTGTGTGTGTGTGTGTGTGTGTGTGTGTATCATCATCATCATCATCATTTAATGTCCATTATCCATGCTGGCAGGGTTGGACGGTTTGACCAGGGCTGGTAAGCTGGAAGGCTGCAGCAGACTCCAGTATAATTTGGTATAATTTTCTTTGACTGAATGCTTTCCTAACGCCAACCACTCTAAGAGTGTAATGGATGCTTTTACGTGCCACTGGCATGAGTACAATTTGTGTGACACCAGTACCTGCCACCACTGTGATTTTGCTCAGTTTGATGGGTCTGCTTCTAAAGCACAACATAATGTCAAAGGTTTCAGTCATTGCCTCCGTGAAGCCCAACACTCGAAAGGAACATTATTTTCATTATATACATTTGACAGATCAGATATTTGTCCTCATCACGTTTGTTGTTAACACAACATTTTGGCTGATATACCCTCCAAATATCCGTCAAATGTAAATAATGTAAATAATGTAGTGTACATAATTCCTCATCTCTTAAATATAAAACTCGAAAGGAACTCCGCCACTTTGCCTCTGTGAGGCCCAATACTTGAAAGGAACTCAACCACTTTGCCTCTGTGAGGCCCAATACTTGAAAGGAACTCAACCACTTTGCCTCTGTGAGGCCCAATACTTGAAAGGAACTCCGCCACTTTGCCTCTGTGAGGCCTAACACTTGAAAAGTGCTCATTATGTGCCACTTATATGACACCAGGATCAGCCATGACTACGATTTCACTTGGCTTGACGAGTCTTCTCAAGCACAGCATATCGCCAAAGGTGTCAGTCACCAGTCATTGCCTCCGTGACGCCCAAAGTTCAGAGATTATGATTCACTGATTATACCTAAAATCTCCAAGAAGTTAAGGATTTTATTTTAATTTTGTGACTATACACGGTGGTGCATCAGCATGGCCGCAGCTCTGAGCTGAAACTTTGAAATGAAATGAAATACCAACTATGATTTCTGTCTGCTCCCTCAGCTCTACCCCTAATAGATACTGCCCCTTTGTTTTCTCAGCCTTAGATATACAAGGATTTGATAAACTAGTCTATAAATTAAAACTGACCCCATAAAAACAAAAAAATCAGTGACAGGAAGAGTTTGTAACAATGTATATCTTCTTGATACCTCAGTAGCTTCAATGCTGGTGTGAACGCAGCATGTTCTTTCTCTATCTACTTAACTTCTTGGAGATTTTAGGTATAATTATACTAATGTGTCCATCTGTTCTAATTTAATTAAATTCTGTGTCTTTGTGCAGCTGAGGATTGCTCTGCATTTTAAATTGATGTAATGATTGCATTGTTCAATTAAATGGAGATGCATGAAACGATTGTACTGCATTACCTTTGGATATCCTTGTTGCTTATTTTGATTTTAATCACCTTACTTTAAAATTGTATGTATAATACCATACTACATTCTGGTACCTCAACTTAAGTACCTTATTCATCTAAATCTATAAATATATAGGAGAGTACTGTAGTTCGCTTGAAGCATTGTGTATTGTTTGTAAAGAATAAAAAGTTTAGAATGGTACAACAATGCACTATAAAACAATAAATGGACTATATACCTGTTGTAATTTGGTTATTTATAGTCCGATGATATTTTGGAATTACAATTCCTTCTTCAGATCTTCTTAGCTGGAGTCTCTGCTATAAATTGTTTTCCAATGGTTTTCTTTTTTTGGAAACCAGTTTATAGCAGAGACTCCAGCTAAGAAGATCTGAAGAAGGGATTGTAACCAAATTACAACAGGTATATAGTCCATTTTTTGTTTTATAGTGCATTGTTGTACCATTCTAAACTTTTATTCTATAAATATATATATATATATATATATATATATATATATATATACATATAATTAATAAATATGTCTTTTAAGGATAAAATATTTATTCCAAATTAATATAAATATTCTAAATTAATATAACACCTATATGTATCATTACAGACTGATTAATATTGATAATCCTTTAAAAATCCTTTTCTCCTCTTGATATCTCTGAAGAGTGGATATGCATCTATAATATTCTTTTCTTTTTCCTTCTTTTTACTTGTTTCAGTCATTTGACTGTGGCCATGCTGGAGCACATTTTCAATCTCATTTAAATGGGATGCATAATTCATGAAATGACTAAGAATTTTAAATAACTTCTTATTCTCTACTGTACATTATCATTCAATCTTTAATATAGAGTTACAATTCTATATATTAATAATATATCTTTTATTGTGATTATTCCAGATATAACCATTTCATTCTCTCTTATACTTATATATATATATATATATACACACACACACACACATATATACATAGACATACATACTTATACATACATATATACACATGTATATATACATATACATACATGTATCTATACACACATATATACATACATACACACACATACATATATATACATACACACACACATATACATATATACACATAAACACACACATACAGTAAGTATCACAAGAATGTTATAATACTTAATTCATTAAAATTATTAGCACATTAAATTATTCAGCCTCATTTTATATATTTTCAGTCTCATTAATCATAATAATACACTTTATTGTAACTTTTGATTTTTTTGATAAGAATAAATGAGTATTGTATGTGTTTTCTTTTTTCATAACTGTCACCATTCTATATGTATGACTCCAACAGGGCCAATGTTTCATCTATAAAAACCGCAATGCAAAACATCCCCTTATAAGTTGGCAATTAGTAGAAATTTACAATAGTTTAAAGTGGTCAAAGACTTTTGCACGGTACTATATATATCTATATGTATATGTATATGTATATCTATATCTATATCTATATATATATATATATATATATATATATATATATACTAACTGGTGTACCTCTTTTACTCTTTTACTTGTTTCAGTCATTTGACTGTGGCCATGCTGGAGCACCACCTTTAGTTGAGCAAATCGACCCCAGGACTTATTCTATTGGTCTCTTTTGCTAAACCGCCAAGTTACAGGGACGTAAACCCACCAGCATCGGTTGTCAAGCAATGTTGGGAGGACAAACACAGGCATACAAACATATACACACACACACACACACTATTTTTCTAACGTGACTCCTTCTATTTCTATCTCCCCCTCTCATTCTTCCCTCTACTGTTCTTCGCCTCTACCTGTCACTAATTCTCTCTCTCTCTCTCTCTATCTCTTGTTACTCGTCCTTCGCCTCTCACCGTTACTACTACTATCTCTCTCTCTACCTCTCGTTGCTCACTTTTATTCTACTTCCTCCCCACGTTTTCCCTCTGCTACTCTTTCTCTTCACACAGCCTTGGTCACGTGTGTCCGGCTGCTATTTCTTTTCGTTCTTGGAATCACCAAGCTCGCACGTACTTCTTTGCCCCTCTTGTACGTGCTTCACAGCGTTCGAGACATACACACTTCACGTCTGGCTGTACAGCCTTTTTGTTTGTTTATTTCACCGTTTCGTCTTCCTGTCTTGTTTTCCGTCCGCCACTACCCTCCACGAAAACAATTTAATTTGTGTTCGTGGGAAGAACCATTTTAACGATGCGTACTGCCTTAATTCTTTGAAACGCCGGAGTTTTAATGGTGGCAGCTGATGAAGGGGATGTTTCTATGTGGCCTGCTTGTTTGTTGCACCTTGTTTACCATTTTGTCCTTGTTCTTTTGCCATGTCATGTACCCAGTTATGTATCTATATGTACATGTAGATGAACGTATATACATACATGTACATATATATGCATATACTCATATATTGTTTATATATATATATATATATATATATATATATATATATATATATACATACATATATACGATGGGCTTCTTTCAGTTTCCGTCTACCAAATCCACTCACAAGGCTTTGGTCGGCCCGAGGCTATAGTAGAAGACACTTGCCCAAGGTGCCACGCAGTGGAACTGAACCCGGAACCGTGTGGTCGGTAAGCAAGCTACTTACCACACAGCCACTCCTACGTCTACATACATTTATCATATACATCTTTATCCCCAGTAATTCCCGAGGGTAAAGATGTTCTATTGAAATGCCTTATTGCTCTGATATAAGAAAGCAATATCCAGGGGCCATGTTATCGATTTTTTTCAACAAAGTCTGTCATGAGGTTTCCAGACATGAGTTCTACTCACGTGTCAAGTTTCATCAAAATCAATAAAACGATGTAGGAGGAGTTAGCTAACAACGCCACAAACGAACACACCGATTTTCCACATATGTAGTAGATGCATATGAAATGCATTCTCTCCGTCTAATCTGCTCCAGAATCTACCACCAAAATCTACTATGTGTGTGTGTGTGTGTGTGTGTGTGTTGTGTGTGTGTTGTTTGTGTGTGTGTGTGTGTGTGTGTGTGTGTGTGTGTGTGTGTGTGTGTGTGTGTGTGTTGTGTGTGTTGTGTGTGTTATCCAATAATAACTTGAAATAGAGATTATCCACATCTGAATTAATGGACAGCTCTACATTATACAATTCAGAGTTTATAAAAGAAGATTGATCGCTAGCCACTAAGGCATTTTTTATTCTCTCTCTGCCTATTGTCTCATGTTCCTTTCTGTTGAGGAGTGTATGCTCGAAACGTAAAAGACTTCTCACCTTGCTGAGCATTAAACTAATACACCTGTTTGTTGTTTACACACCTATCTTTGTCTTTTGTCTTTTTGTAAATTCCAACTATATATATATATATATATATATATATACACATACATACACACACATATATGTTTGTCATTGAAGAGTCCATAAGTCAGGAAAACAATGCACTCGCATATTTGTCAACAAAGTGGATGTATTATCCAAGGTGTATCCATTACAATCTGTCTTCCCAATCAGGTGTTAGGTAACAACTGGATTGTTACCTAAGACTCTGTTGAAATCCTAGTGTGAAACCTATAGGTAAGATCGGCCA
>NC_142934.1:97377414-97404914 GCF_046866305.1 Octopus bimaculoides | reverse complement strand
GTCGAAAGACACCTGTTGTTATGTCCTATTATTATTTTTATTATATTTGTGTAACATTGTTTGTTTTTTTATGTCCTTTTTTTTGTATACATTCACTACTTTCTTCCAAGGAATCTAATGCTCTTTGCTTAGTTTTTCCTTGGGGCTGGCCAGATTGGAGCAATATAGAGTATAACCAGCCGAAATTGCAAAGATAATCTGGATCTCGACTGAGGAAAGAAAACTCCAAATGACCAGTCCTTGTTTTCTTTGTATCATCTATCTGGATGTTTTGCGTTCTTGTCCCATTTTGTATTATTTATATATATATCAATGTATGTGTATATATATGCATACATAAATAAATAAAGATATTTTAATAAATAATAATAATATAAATGGCTAGGAAGCATAGAAACCGAAAAGTTAAATTTATAAATTTACAATTAAGGATACAAGACAGTACCAGTGTTCCTAGAAATAAGAGTAAAAAAATACTCAAAAAGGCCACAATATCACTGAAAGTTGTGATTTAATCAGCTTGTTAAATTTTCAGTGATACTGTGGGTTTTTTGAGTATTTATTGACTCTTATTTCTAGCAATGCAGATACTATCTTGTATCCTTAATTATACTAAGCAGTTTGGCAAAAGGAACCTATACAATAAGTTCTAGGCTTACAAAGAATAAGTCCTGGGGCCAATTTCTTCATCTAAAAGCAGTGCTCCAGCATGGCCACAGTCAAATGACTGAAACAAGTAAAAAAATGAAAAAAAAAAAATGTATGTATGTATGTATGCATATGTATGTATATATATAAATATATATATATATATATATATATATATATATATATATATATATATATATATATATATATATATAAGGTTGAGGAGGGTATTGGATTTAACCAAACCCGGGAGGATACAGGTAATACCGAGTAAGTGCTGTATACCGATTAGTTTGCCCCAGTCGTTGTATGAACAGGATTGGGTATTATAAGTCGTGTATTAGCGTGTGTATATGTAAATATATAAAAACAAAAGGATAAAGAGAGCAAAGGTAAGGTTGAAGAATTTTATGGATAAAGTCTTACAGCTGTTTCTGGGAAGATCCAGTACTTCCCTTCATCGGAGACAGAAAAAATAAAGTAATCTATTATTATATCCATAGGCGGATATTTTTAGTATGAAGTGGTAAAGATTGTGATGTGCTGAAAAAAGAGAGAACAGTACTTGAAGTGTAGTTTCATTCCAGATATTTACCACTGGAATGAAACTACACTTCAAGTACTGTTCTCTCTTTTTTCAGCACATCACAATCTTTACCACTTCATACTAAAAATATCTGCCTATGGATATAATAATAGATTACTATATTTTTTCTGTCTCCGATGAAGGGAAGTACTGGATCTTCCCAGAAACAGCTGTAAGACTCTATCCATAAAATTCTTCAACCTTACCTTTGCTCTCTTCATCTTTTTGTTTTTATATATTTACATATATATATATATATATATATATATATATATATATATATATATATATATATATATATATAACACAAATAATAAATGAGTATATGCATATATACGTACAGGTATGTGCATACCTACGTCTACTTGTATATATAGGTGCATATCTGGGTACAGGACATTGCAAACAAAACGTAGACAAGAAAATAATAATAACCAGAGTACAGAAAACACACAAGCCACATAGAGAACATTTTCCTTCATCAACTACCTCCGTTTTAACACCAGCGTTTTGAAGAGTTGGGCAGGACGCATCGTTAAAACGGCTCCTCCCATGGACCGCAAATTAAATTTGTATACACAAATTAAACCTGTGCCATGGAGGAATGTAGTGGCGGACAAAAAACAAGACAGGAAGACAAACGGAAAAGAAAACAAGACAGGAAAACAAACGGAAAAGGCTATGCGGCCAGGCGTGAAAAATTATGTGTATATGAACGCTGTGAGGCACAAACTGAAAGTCGGGACAAAGTAAGTTTGCGTGTTTGCTCGGCGACAGCCAAGGAAGAAAAGAATTAGTGACCGGAAGCATGTGACCAGGAGGGGGGTTAAGGAAGAGAGAAAGTGGTAGAGGGAGAAACAAGAGGAGGAAGTAGAAGAATAGGTGAGCAACGAGAGAAAGAGAGGAAGAGAGGAATATATATATAATTAATCCAAAAACAACAGAAGTGGCCGTGTGGTAAGTAGCTTGCTTACCAACCACATGGTTCCAGGTTCAGTCTCACTGCGTGGCACTTTGGGCAAGTGTCTTCTACTATAGCCTCGGACCAACCAAAGCTTTATGAGTGGATTTGGTCGACGGAGACTGAAAGAAGCCTGTCGTATATATGTATATATACATATGTATGTGTGCGTATATGTTTGTGTTTGTCTCCCCAACATCACTTGACAACCGATGGTGGTGTGTTTACGTCCCCGTAACTTAGCAGTTCGGCAAAAGAGACAAGATAGAATTAGTACTAGGCTTCCAAAGAATAAGTCCTGGGGTCGATTTGTCGACTAAAGGCGGTACTCCAGCATGGCCACAGTCAAAATGACTGAAACAAGTAAAAGAGAGTAAAGAGAGGGTAATATGTTTGGTAGAGTTGAAATTTATTATTCTTTATCAGGAATAGCATTGACAGTGACTTTGAAATTTTGGCTGGCTAAACCATATGTATGAGTATGTGTGTGATGTATGTATTTTATTGTATAAATTGTGGATAAGTTCACATGTATACATCACAATAAAGATGTATTCAGTCTTGCTGTGCAAATAAACCTGTGGTTAAACCATATAGCCCTTTTGTTGGATGAACCCAAGAACAGCTAGCCAAGTGTTGGCTGGTTGGTATTTAAGAGCTGTATATAATAAACGTTGAGTGTATGTTTATCAACCCTAACTAAGCATGTGAACAAATTCATAATTGACAGACACATACATATATACATAAACACATATATACATATATACACATACATATATACATACACATACATATAAACACATACATATATACATATACATATACACACATACATACATATACATGTAGTGTGTATGGGTGGGTGTGCATGGGATAGATATATAGATAGAGAAATAAACAGATTGGTGAAAAGTAGGAAAATAGACAAAAAGACAGATAGATAGACAGGAAGATAACTAGATAGGTAGACAGATAAATAGATAGGTGGGTAGTAATATAGATAGACAGACAGATAGATAGATAGATAGATAGATAGATAGATAGATAGATAGATAGATAGATAGATAGATAGACAAATAAATAGATAGGTGGATAGTTATATAGATAGACAGACAAGTATATAGACTGATAGATAGATAGATTGATAAATAGAGAGATAGTTAGATTGATAGATAGACAAAAAGATAGATAGATAGATAGATAGATAGATAGATAGATAGATAGACAGGATAGATGAAGAGGGAAAGAGTATGTGTGAGTGTGATTATGTGTAGATGAGAGAGAGATAGGGAGGGAGGGAGAGGGAGAGAGAGAGAGAGAAGAAACATAATTATTGTGTATGAGAGTGTTGATAAGGAGAGAGAGGGAGAGACAGGGGCAGAGAAAGGGAGAGAGAGATCGAGACACAGATAGACAGACAGACAAAATAGAAATAGTGTGATATATAAAGAACTGTATTAGGCTGTGTGTGTGTGTGTGTGTGTGTGCATACATATGTGTATATGTCTGTGTGTATTTGTGTGTACTTATTTAGCCCCAGTAAAAGAAGGAAGTGTTGTTTTCACATGGTGTTCGGCACACTATACAATGTCTGTGTAAAGCTTATGAAACTTTTATATCTTTTTATTATCTAACTAGTACTATTTATATTTGGTACATTGGAAGTGTGGTGAGGTGGCCTGTAGGTGAGTGAGAAGTATTTATCTTATTTAATCCTAACTGCAGCTAAACTAACATCTTGTGATGCCAGGTACCACCCCAGTTAGTTGTGATTCAAGGTAAAACAGGCAATTCACCCACAAAATAAAACGAAATAAAAAATATGTATATTATGAATGAAATAATGTCAAAGAACAGAACAAATATTTCTTTTTAAATCAAATATTTCCCATCTGAATTTAGGTGTACCATATTCAACATTCCTGCCCTTCACAATATATATATATATATATAAACATACATACATACATATATATATATATATATATATATAAACATACATACATACATATATATATATATATATATATATATATATATATATAAACATACATACATACATATATATATATATATATATATATATATATATATATATATATATAAACATACATACATACATACATATATATATATATATATATATATATATATATATATATAAACATACATACATACATATATATATATATATATATATATATATATATATATATATATATATATAGGTATAGGTGTAGGTGTGGCTGTGTGGGAAGAAGCTTGCTTCCAAACCACATGGTTCTGGGTTCAGTTCCACTGTGTGGCACTTTGAGCAAGTGGCAAGTGTCTTCTACTATAACCTCAGGCCAACCAAGGCCTTGTGAGTGGATTTGGTAGACAGAAACTGAAAGAAGCCCATCGTATATATATATGTATATATTTGTGTGTCTGTGTCTGTGTTTGCACCCCCACCATTGCTTAACGATTGATGTTGGTGTGTTTATGTACCCATAACTTAGCAGTTTGGTCAAAGATACCGATAGAGTAAGTGCCAGGCTTACAAAGAATAAGTCCAGCGGTTGATTTCTTCAACTAAAAACCGGCAGTGCTCCAGTATGGCCGCAGTCAGATGACTGAAACAAATAAAAGAATAAAAGAAATGAATATGTATATACAGTATATATATACAGAGAGATCTTCTTTCTCTCTCTCTGCATATATACCAAGGTATATGTGTATATGTGTTTGCATGTGTATACAGGATGTTCAGGCTAAATTTGATGGTTTTTATGCCTCCCCTTTTCAAGAACAGTTTGATGTATTGGTGAACAATCGATGGCATTGGAGAATATAAAGATTAAAGTTGCAGAATAGAAAGTTAGCTGTCAGGGAGGACTGGAAGCCATCTGTATATTGGAAAAGTGTTATTTGTGTCATGAAGATTTGCATCAGATTTCAAAATGCTGACATCATGACTGCTGCTCAATATGCTGTGAATACTGTAAAGGCTGTAAGATGTGACATGGACACCATGAAAACCAAGTTCCCCCAAACTGTGATGATCTTTGGGTATGTCTCTAGTGAGGGTGATGTCATGCCACCCAACATCTTTGAACAAGTCCTTAGGCTCAATCCAGACAGTTTGAACTTCATTAGCTTAAAGCTGTTTCTGCTGTAAGATGTGTTTAAATGTTTTCCCAATTAAACATGCATTTCATTTTAAAAGGCCCCAAGGAAAATATCTTACAGCAGAAACAGCTGTTGATAACAATTTTTTTCCCTTGTCATTCCATTAATTTCATATTACACTCTGTATTTGCCTAACACTTTATCCCGAGTATTGAGTTCTAACAGCAGGATTATTAGTATCACTACGCTTTAAAAAAAAAACTTAAGATATGTATATATATATAAGCACTGGTGCTGGTGCCAAATAAAAACCACCCAGTACACTCTGTGGTGTGGTTGGCATTAGGAAGGGCATCCAATCATAGAAACCATACCAAAACAGACAATGGATCCTGGTGAGGACCATGGCCTTACCTGCTCTGGTCAAACCATCCAACCCATGCTAGCATGGAAATCAGATGTTAAATGATGATGATGATGATGATGATTCATATGTCATATAACTACATTTTGATCTTGATGAATTATAACTATTTACCAATTGGTACTGCTCTGCTATAAATATTTTCCACTACCCTTGATGCCAAAGAACAATAGTGTTGAATAAGAACTAGCAATGTAGGCAAAACAAATCAGACAAGGCAGTAACCAAAAGCAGAGACAGTTGTAAGTGCAAGATTATATTTAGCCTAACTGGGGAACTACCATTGCCAGATGTTAACCAGATATCAGCATAGTTTTGACACCTTGCGCATGTATGTATGTATGTATGTATGTATGTATGTATGTATATATATATATATATATATATATATATATATATATATATATATATATATATATATATATATATATATATATATATATATATACATATGTGTGTATACATATATTGGGGGAATTAGAAGGTTCAATTCTTCACAGGAACTATTGATTTCATCCCAGATGGGAATCTTTGGTCTGAGGATTCCCATCTGAGATGAATCCTCTGGTCATGTTGAAGACATTGAACCATGTAATTCTTACAATGAAGTTTTTAATTTACAAATGTATCAAGTTCTCACTTAAGAATATTTACACTTACATGCACACATATACAAATTCACTGAGCAAGATATACAGTTGAAAAAGAGTAAGACGAGGAGGAAAGAGATGTTAAGTAATATGCATCCTGGTTACATCTTCTATTAGATATTTCAAACAGACATGGACCAGTCAAGATGGCCATACATCATATAACATTTTGAGAACAGAGAACAGAAGGAGAGAGAGGGGGAGAGAAAGAGAGAGAGTAATGAGAACAGATCTAAGTGAATAAGCTAATGAGAAATGTTAAAAATTGTATGAGAGGTGATTGGATGAGAAATTGGTAGCAAAGGGGATGTGATTAAGTCAAAGGGAATAATAGATGTAAAGATTAGATCTTGACTGTTTAATGAGTCTGCCATTTGTACTTACAGAATAACAGTTGATTGTAGACACACACAAACAAATGCACACATACAAACATGCATAACTGCATGGACATGTTTTCATGCTTTTTAACATTATTTTCGCATTGAATATAAACATATATACACATATACATACCTACATACAGACATATATATATATATATATATATATATATATATATATATATATATATATACATATACAAACACAGGCACATCTCTCTCTCTCTTTATCAATCTATAGGTATATGTGTGTGTCTATGTATGTATGTATGTATGTATGTATGTATGTATGTATGTATATATTTATTTATTTACGTATGTATGCATGCAGACATTCATGTATGTATAGCAGAACCAGTAGAAGAACTGAAGTTGATATTTTAAACACAGAAGCAAAATTTGGATTTGAAGAGCCTTAAGAAAAATTCAATGAAAACAAAAGTTTTAGTGAGTAGGAAGTGGCTGTGCCCCACCTGCAGAGTTGACAGAAATTCTATAAGGTGTGCCCAACATAATCAATGGACACACGAAAGGTGTAAGGGGATCAAAGGCAGGTTTCAGATGCAGCCGGTGTACTGAGGCAGTAAGAACTAAGTGTATTTGGAAAATAGATTCTCTCAAATGTGCTGACAGTCCTTTAGAAGTAGTTGATAGCTTTTGCTACTCAGGTGCAGTTGTAGCTGTATGGTTACAAAGCTTGCTTCCCAACTATGTGGTTTCAGGTTCACTCCCACTGTGTGACAACATTGCAACTTGAGCAAGTATCTTCTACTATAGCCTTGGGCTGGTCAAACCCTTGTGAGTGGATTTGGTCGTCATGTATGTGTGTGTGTGTGTGTGTGTGTGTGTATGTGTGTGTGTGTGTGCATGCATGTGCATGCGAGTGTGCATGTGCATGTGTGTGTGTGTGTTTGTATGTACCCATGTTTTGACATCACGTGATGATTGTAAATGAGCATTATACTAGCATACAAGTGAGGTTATTTGTTTCAAATCTTTCATAAATAAACATGTTTGGCCATGGGGAAATATGGACCTTGCTTGGAAACAGGTGAGGTTTGGCAATAGGAAGGGTATCTGACCATAAAAAATCTGCTTCAACAAATTCCATCTTACCCAGGCATGCATGGAAAAGTGGACATCAAATGACGATGAGGATGTCAGCGGCAGCAGAGTTGTTCTTGTTGTTGTTGCTGTTACCAAATCAGAAATGGTAGTGCCCAGTAGAGCTGTTACAAAAGTTTGCCTCTTTGGTACAGCCAGAATCATCAGGGAAATATTAAATAGCTGAAAAAAACATAGCATTGTACCATAGGTTGCAACCCTGCTATGCATATGTGCAGACAAAATTAATGAATTATTAATGAATTTTTAATTTTACAAATTCATTGGTCTGCAACCTGTATATTACTGTTTTGGTCTTAAGGTTTCAACCATGTTTTCTTTCTCTTTCTCATGCAGATAAAAATTAAACTTCATCATGAGGCAATTTCAAATTTGAATGTAGGTCAAATTGCTCCTAATGATCAGGACTTCTTAACCCCTATACAATATTGTCACTCAAACTCTTAGAAATAGAAGCCAAATCACACACTTAGGTTAGGTCCGTTATGAGCTCTAAGGCTCATTAGGCTTAACCTCAGATTCCACAGCATATAAATGACTGAGATTACAACACCCAGCTCTGAATGGGATCCAGGTCACACACAGTTAACTGCCCAGCTATTGTTGGAACCCATTTACAGCTAAACTGACTGAAGCAATGTGAAATGAATGTTTTACTCAATAACTCAATGCACTGCCTTGTTCAAGAATTGAAACCACAATCTTAGAATTATGACTACAACACCCTAAGCCATGTGCCTTCACAAATCACACAGTACTGTCTTAAAAAAAAACAAAAGATGCATTATTAGATTTGATGGCCATGACTGGAATGCTATTAATTCTAAGCCTGCTTCAATAAGGCCACATATAGAATTAAACAACCATGAACAAATACCAAAAATGAAATCACAATAATGTATATGTGGGGTGGGAGTGTTGTTCAACACATGCTCATCAAAAAAAAAATAGATAAATAAAATTAATTAAAAAGTAGGTTGAAGTTATAGACACTGAAGAAAGTTTTATAGACAATTAGATAAAAATATATGCACTAGAGCAGAAAATAAGATATTCTAAAATAAATTTGAAGTAGTGCTCATTAAGTGTTTCACTAATAATATATTCTATAAATACACTTGAATCAGCTTATGAATATCTAAAGTACAACAGTTCACATGTGGTCTTTTAGTTATAATCATGTCTTTTAGTTATAATCGTGCTTGCAGCTGGAGGAGGAATTGTTGAATCACCATCCGTCAGTTAACAGAGGATGTGCAGATTAGTTATGGTTCAGATCAGTCCATTATCACTAAAGATTTGGATTATGAGACACATGTCTGCCAAGTTTGTACCAAAACTGCTTTCAGCTGACCAAAAAGACACTCAGGTTTCAGTTGCACAAGATCTCCTTGACTGCATCAAGAACAATGAAAACTTTTTTGAAAACTTTGCATAGGCCCCTGAGCAGGTACCTCCAAGCTTTTGGAAAAATTTGGAACATATTCTCTGCTCAACTTTCTCTGTCATAGTCAGTGTGACAGTCGCATGCTACACATGTTCCTTCCAAGCATTGCTGTAAACAGTGGAAGTGAGCTAGAATGTTAAAACTTAGTGTGCATACACAGCAGAGTTCAAGGTCAATCTGTGCCAAGCAGCTTCACTCTGTGTGCTTCAGTTTCGTTACTATGGCAACAGTCCGGATACTTATTGATCAGACTATGTACTTATTTTATCACCCAAAGGAGGACAAACGGCCAAGTAGGCATGTGTGGTATTTGAACACATCATAAAAAGATGTACCTAAATACCTTAAACATGAATATATTTTTAGTAACTTATTTGAACATAATAAAACTGTTAATATATCAACACCAAAAAGAAAAAGAAACAAAAACAAAAACAAAAGCAAAAAGAACAACAAAAGTCACAGCGAGTACATTTGAATCCTGACAGGGGACACACCTAACTAGATACTGAAAAAGCATCTAAACTTGCTTAACTACTGAGGAATTTTCTATGTGGTCACTAAACTTGTTAGAAATAACAATCAAATTTTTTTGAAAACTACACCCTTAAAAAGAAAGGACACAAGTGTTTTATGCAGAGGCGTATATTCCAGGTGTGTTAGGTATGCCCTGCACACCCATCAAAAATGGCAAATTCATTATAATTATTAACCTTACTCATTAAGTCAATCACAAATCTTAATGGAAAACTTTTGTTATAGCCTTGCTTGAAATTTGGTGGTATTGGGTGTGGGAGCACACCCAGGACATTAACCATCACATGCCTCTGGTTTTATGTCATTCTAGACACATGTAGGATAACAACAAAAAAAAAAATGGACATACTCTTTTACTTGTTTCAGTCATTTGACTGTGGCTATGCTAGAGCACTGCCTTTATAGTTGAGCAAATTGACCCCAGAGCTTATTCTTTGTAAGCCTAGTACTTATTCTATCGGTCTCTTTTGCCGAACCGCTAAGTTACGGGGATGTAGACACACCAGCATCGGTTGTCAAGTGATGCTGGGGAGACAAACAGACACACAAACACACACACATACATATATATATATATATATATACATACATATATGACGGGCCTCTTCCAGTTTCCGTCTACCAAATCCACTCACAAGGCTTTGGTTGGTCCGAAGTTATAGTAGAAGACACTTGCTCAAGGTGCCACGCAGTGGGACTGAACCTGGGACCATGTGGTTGGTAAGCAAGCTACTTACCATACAGCCACTCCTGCGCCTATAGCTGAACATTTTTTGATCACAGGCTTTTTTTTTTGTTTTTGATCAGTGATAACTTGGAGCTAATCAATAACATCAATTTATTACGTTTTAATGGCTTCTATTTCTTAACCACGCCCCTGTCAGAAACAAAAGACATAATGTATATTCTGTCCTTTATTTCATAATGTGAGTACAAACAATTGACTTTAATGCACTGCAGATACTTATTTTACCTGTAGTGAATAAATGGTAAAGTATAGACATCTCCAGAAGAATTTCAAATTAGAAAGACTTGAGTTGGCTAATACTTTCGGTAACAATTTTGTTTGGTGCCATGTAATAAGCACTCATGCTGGTGCCACATAACATGAACCCATGCTGGCACAACGTAAAAAGCACATGTGCTGGTGCCATGTATAAAGCACTGGTGCCACACAAAATGAACCAAGTACACTATGTAAAGTAGTTGGCATTAGGAATGGCATCTAGATGCAGAAACCATGCCAATACAGACAATTGGAGCCTGGTGTAGTCCTCTGGCTTGCCACTTTCTGTCAAATTGTTCAACATGTGCTAGCATGGAAAATGAACGTTAAAAGATGATGATGGTTGGAGAAAAAATGTTTTGTGGTATTTCTTTCAGCTCTTTAGGTTCTGATTTCAAATTCCATTGAAGTCAATTTGCCTGTCATCCCTCTGAGGTCAACAGTATAAAGCATCAGGTCAGAATTGGCTTGAGGCTAAACAACATAGCAACTCTATGATACTTGCCATATTGGGTGCATAATAAAATTCTCATGAATAAGCAGACACTTACATATGAAAAGAAATGTTTAATGCTTAAAGGCTTTTTATTGTATATTTCTTAACTAGTAAATATAAATTTAGATTTTTATGTACTGAGTCATAATAGTCCTGTGATAATAGGGAAGTGGTTGTATTTGGGAGGAGCTAGCTAAAAGTAAACAAAGTGTAGGCTGGATGAATAACGGTTACTTATATTGGCACAAGTGCTACTGTTCCCAGGTCTGAATAGACTTGGGAACAATAGTGGCCAAGAGGTGGTTTCACACTCCCCAAAACTGTGGAATCTCTGAACCAGGGCCATACTACTTGATGCAGTTTAAATAGGATATAACCACCTGAGCCAAGGTACGTTGAAATCATGGGATGCAGCATGATGGATGTGAACTATTTCAGCAAATGAATTTGTTGAGTCAATGGTGAATATCACTAAGTGCTGAGTGGATGAACAGAAAACAAACTGACAATGGCCAGGATCCAGCAGTTCAGTTAGTGAATGACTGCTATCGTTTGTAGTGTTGGTATGTACAGATGAGATATTTCAGCTAGTGAAAGACCAGTGTTACTAAAGCCTGAGCCAGACATTTAAGTCATATCATTTGATCGGGACAGGGAGGTGTTGTATTGGATTTAGCAAGCTACCTGACCAGATGATGTATGATGATGATATTGGTATAATGTCACAAAATTTATTGCAGAACAAATATAATCAGTCAAGCAAGGATTTGTCAGAATGCCTCCAGGAAAGTGAAACAACCCATGTTACATGACGAAAACAGTGAAGTTTGGGGGATAAAAGTTCGATGCTTTGGAGATATGTAAAAAGTGATGGTTCAAGAGAGTTGATTAAAATTGATGGTAACTTGAATAATGCCAAATACATCCAGTTGCTGAAGAACAATTTGACACCAGACGTGGATGAAGGTGAAATTTTTCAGCATGATGGCGCTCCATGCCACAGATCGCATGCAACACAACAAAGTCTGGCTGATGAAGGTGTTGCCATATTGAAAATTGGCCAGCTCAGAGCCCTGACTTAAATATCATTGAGCAAATGTGGACAGAACTAAAGAGAAGAGTTTGTCAGAAGAATCCATGCAAACTTGAAGAGTTGTGGGAGCTCAGCCACAAGAGAATGGCATCTTCTACCTGTGAAGATGGTGAAGGATTTGTATGCATCTCTTCCCAGGCACATTGAAGCAATTATCCAAGCTGAGCGAAGCCATATGAAATATTAACAATGTACAGTAAATTCTTGAAATGAACATTATATAATAGATTTTCATTATAGACATTTTTCTGTTTTAAAACACTGTATCTTGATTGGTTTATGTAAGGTGGGTGAAAACTTTTGCATGGCCATTTTTGGGGGTTGTCTCACATCTTCCCCTCTCATTCAAAACCCCTACAACAAAATATAATGATTATGTATGGAAATGACTCCAACAGGGCCAATGTTTCATCTGTAAAAAATACAATCTGAAACATCCACTTATAAGTTGGCAATTAGTAGAAATTTACAATAGTTTAAAGTGACTGAAGACTTTTGCATGATACTGTACACACACACATACACACACACACACACACATGCACATATATATACATATATATATATATATGTGTACACACACACACACACACACACACACACACACACACACAAAATAAAAGATATAAACATTGTTGGAAATGATTGAAAAACTGGTGCTTTCAAATGAAAATGGCATGTGGTATTTGTTTCAGCAAGTTAGACAATTCTCGTCACTCCTGTCCTTGGAAATGCAGTGAACCAGTGATTGACCCATCATAAAACCTTTAAACTATTTTTTGTAAAATGCAAACAGAAAAGGAAAACCAAAACAGATAAGTGGCTCAAGTGCTGGTAAGTCTCCTCACAGACATCTGTTGATGACTTTCTAAAATTATTTAGTTTGGAGGAAACATGCTTAGGGTCTATAATTTTTGCAGACCCTCCCAGAATTATTATTGTGGTCAAGAATGCAGATGTTTATGAAGACAGATGTATGAAATGTGGAAATGTGGAATTTAAAAAGGGAAAAGCATTGGTAAGGAGATTTAATATGGAATAATAACCATAGTGGATGTAAAACACTGTGACTTAGTGATGGGTGGTACCCACAGTAAAATAAATCTAACAAACACTTGTAAAGATTTGGGTCAAACTCAAGTACACTGTGACTCATGGATGAAGATAAATAGGTTGAAATACATGGGGAAATGAAGTTTTGTAGATAATGGAACAGTGATGACTGCAATGATTGTAATGAAGAATAGCTGTTGTTTAGCCCCAGGTTAGTCCTAATTGAATAGACCTATTATTAGAGGCATGATTAATTTAACATTTATTAAGATGGAGTGTATTTAAAACTGTTATGTAATGTTTCTTTTTGTAGTACCATTCAGATGCTATTCAAGTTTAGGAAGCAGTGAGGTGAAATAATGTTTCCAATGATATGATTGTGCTTCTTTGTGTAAATGAAACAAGATTGGCACAGTTTTGAGCTCTCTGTTCAAGAAGTCAGTCAAGATTTGTCACAAGGTGTTTAGGTTGCCTGTGGATGATGTTTGGGAAGGGAAAGTCTGGTGTCATCATCTGCATAGGAGTGGGTACTCTTAGTGAAGAGAAGTAGGTCATTGTGGAGGTGCATGGCTTAGTGGTTAGGGCGTTGGGCTCCTGATTGTAAGATTGTGGTTTCAATTCCTGGATCGGGCGATATATTGTGTTCTTGAACAAAACACTTCATTTCACGTTGCTCCAGTCTACTCAGCTGGCAAAAGTGAGTAAAGTAGTCCTGTGATGGACTAGTGTCCCGTTCAGGTGGGGAATTTATACACCATGAAACCAGGAAACCAGCCCTTATAAGTCGGTATGTCTCGAGAAGGTAATTTTACTTTACTTTACAAGTAGATCATTGAGGTAAAGAGGGAAGAGTATTGAGAACAAAATCGAATCCTGGGGCACATCAGACTTGATAAGAATAAGTCAGCATGGAAAACAGACGTTAAATGATGATGATAATGATGAAGATGATGCTGACTCAGAGCTTAATCGGCACATTCTATGAGGGCATGATCTGGTAGAAAGCTACAAAATCAGTCCATGAAATAGAAAGACAGGACCCATAGGCAGGTAGTTTTGTCATTGTTGAGGTCAATGACACTGTTTTCAGCAAATCCTGTAAGGGTGAGAGGCCACTGGTAGTGATACAGGAGAGGGAGTCAAGGTAATAGAGAAGGTTGATGTCTCCATCAACTATGAAATGTTGAATGTGAGTGTGACAGGATGATAGATAGCAGGGTCTGAAGGGTTGCCTTGGCTTAGGAATGAGACACACATACACTCACTCACTCACTCACTCTCTCTCTCTCTCTCACACACACACACACACACACACACACACTGCTGCCACCTCCACCACCCTCATTATCATCACCGTTGATTTAACAGCTACTTTTCCATGTTTGCATAGGTCAGATGAGATTTACTGAAACAGAAATTCTATGAGTAGACACTCTTCTTGTCACAAATCCTCATCTGTTTTCAAGTAAGGTAATATTTTTTTCTCTAGTCTGGATTTGACTTCACAGATGACTACAAACAAACATCACCATGTATATCATGGCAAAGTATTGTTTACAGTTAGCAAGTGATGTCATGGCAAAGAGTGACACCAACACAAATATAACATGTAATCAACTGGCTACTTTTTGAATTCCATCTACCAAGTTCTCACACAAGGCTTAACTTGGTTCAGGGCTCATAACAAACACAAGATGCTGCACAGTGGGACTGAACCAAAAGCCACTTGGTTGTGAAGTAAACTTCTTAACCACATAATCATGCTTGCAATTTCTCTATCTCTTTATATCTATATATCATATATATTATACATTATATATATTATATATATTATATATATTATTAAGGCAGTGTTCCAGTATGGCCGCAGTCAAATGAGTGAAACAGTAAAAGAAAAAGAAATATATGTTATATATATCATCATCATTTAAAGTCCGTTGTCTATGCCATTTGCTTGACACTGGTATATGCCATGACTGCAATTTTGCTTGACTTGACAGGTCCTCTTCTCAAGCATGACACGATGCCAAAAGCCTTGGTCATTGCCTCTGTGAGGCCCAATGCTCGAAAGGAACTCAGCAACTTTGCCTTCATATATATATATATATATATATATATATATATATATACATATATATAGTATGTATGTATGTATGTATGTATGTATGTATGTATATGTAACCTATGAAGGTTAGCAAATTTACATAGCAGATTTACTTATTTCTCTGAAGATTGCTAAAAATGAAGAACAGCCTTGATCAATTTTTGATCATGTTGTGTGTATGTGTGTGTGAATGTTGATACAGTGTATCTTTATTACAACTGCCTGAGCAAAAATGGTAACATTGCTTATATTCTCCAGTCAGCACATTCTCCGTAACTTAGAGGATGTCTAAAAACTAATGGAATGAAAAGTACCTCACTTGAAAAACAAGTGGTGAGTGACAGCCGGAAGAGTATCTAGCTGTGGAAAATCTGTTTGATAAGTTTTATCAAAGCCATGTTAGCATGGGAAAATGGACTTTTTTACATCCATTTTCCCATGCAATTGCTACTGGTGTGATATATGCATATACACACATACATGTGTGTGTGTGTGCGCGCGTGTATGTGTGTGTGCGCGTGCATGTGTGTGGTTTAGATACCAGTACATAAGTTGCTTTAATACAAAATTTAGAAATTGCATGCAAACACACACACACACACACACACACACACGCACACATACTCACACATAAATGTAAATACAGCTATATATCTGACGAGGTGGACTTGACCTATGCCCACGAAAGCAGAACTGAGTCAAAATGTTATCAAATACATGTTAACTCCAACCTGATATGCTGAGTGCCATTTTCCTTTGTTTGTTCACACACTTGTATATATCTTTCTTTTCTTTTACTATTTTCAGTCATTGGACTGCAGCCATGCTGGGACACTGGCTTGAAATTAGGTTGACCAAACTGATAACTCCTCTCAAGTCTGGCATTTATTCCATATGCCGCTTTTGCCAAACTAAGTTGCAGAGATGTAAACAAGTCCCCACTGGCTGTCAAGTGGTGATGGAGGAAAAACAAAAACATACACATACATTCATATATATTGTTGTTGGCAATCCGTCGCTTACGATGTCGAGGGTTCCAGTTGATCCGATCAACGGAAGAGTCTGCTCATGAAATTAACGTGCAAGTGGCTGAGCACACCACAGACACGTGTACCCTTAATGTAGTTCTCGGGGATAATCAGCGTGTCAAGGCTGGCCCTTTGAATTACAGGCACAACAGAAACAGGAAGTAAGAGTGAGAGAAAGTTGTGGTGGAAGAGTACAGCAGGGTTCACCACCATCCCCTGCCGGAGCCTCGTGGAGCTTTAGGTGTTCTCGCTCAATAAACACTCACAGCGCCCGGTCTGGGAATCGAAACCGTAATTCTATGACCGCGAGTCTGCTGCCCTAACCACTGGGCCATTGCGCCTCCATTCATATATATTGGGTTGGTAAAAAAGCTCGTAGCATTTTTTTAAGTAAAATTCATTAACAATATTTAGATAGTTTACTCAACCACATATTTCTCATTTTGTTCCACTACCTTTCATTATCTTTGAGGTAGCTTTGTGATCCCATCCTCTCAGAACTTGGCATCTTTCTAGGTTATGAACTGGTCTAAGTAGTTTTTACAATCTTTTAAAGAATCAGAGTTCTTCCTTTTAAGAGAATTTTGCAGGGATCGGAATAAATGATAATCTGAGGGTGCAAGGTCAGGCACGTATGGTGGGTGGCGTAGGACATCCCACCTAAGCTGCAACTAATTTCTGCAGGGTCTGCAAAGAAATGTGCAGTCTAGCATTGTCCTAATGTAAGACAACACCTTTTTGGTTGGCTAATTCTAGATATTTTTCATCAATTGTCTCCTTTAATCAGTCTAATTGGGAACAATAATAGTATAAATTTAACGTCTGATTTTGTGGAAGTAGCTTGTAATACACAATGCCCTTCCAATCCCACCAGATACACAGCATCACCTTCTTCAGATACAGACCAGCTTTTAGAGAGACTGGAGGTGGTTCATCTTGTTTTCCCCAGGACCTTTCTTGTTTTATGTTGTAAATAATCCATTTATCATCATTTTTGTTTTGTCTGAGAAGAGAATCACAGATAGAAATGCACTCTATCAAGTTTTTTTCCGTTAAGTTATGAGGCACTCAAACATCATAGCAATTCATGTAACCAAGTGTTTTTAAATATATTATAACACTCACATGAGACATGTGGAGAATCTCCACAATGTCTTGTGTTCTGTGACATAGATTATTTTTTATTAAAGTCTTCATTTGTTCATTATCAACGACTGTAGGCCTGCCGGAACATTCACAATCTTCCAGGTCAAAATTTTCAATTCTAAACCTAGCTAATCACTTTTGAACAGTATTTCAGCTATGACACCATCTTCATAAACAGTACATATCCTCTATGCTGTTTGTGCAGCATTTTTTTTTCTTTCCGGAAACAAAAGAGCATTAAATGATGAAAATGTATTTCATTTTCCTTCATTTTCAATTTTATTGTAAGAACAGTAGAAATAAGTAATTCACACTAAATCCAAACAGAAAAACGTGTTGAGATCTCTTTCAGGAAAAAATATGTCATATGTTCCTGTCACCTGATAAAACAAATCACATGATTAAACACTACCAACTAAAAAACACTATGATTTTTTTTACCAACCCAATACATACATATATTATGGGCTTCCAAATTCACTCACAAAAGGCATAAATCGGCCCAGGGCTAAAGCAGAAGACACTTGCCCAAGGTGCCACACAGTGGGACTAAAACAGGAAACTATGTGGCTGCAAAGTGAGATTCTTAATCACATAGCCATGCCTGAGACAATATATCTACTGTATAAATGTGAGTATATGTGGTTATGTATGTGTGTTTAGCCCTAAAAGGATTTGAAATGATGCATCTCAAGAAAAACCAATTTGATTCTTGAAATCAGTCCCAAAGAGGATGTTGTCCGTAAATAATAATAATAATAATAATAATAATAATAATAATAATAAAAAAAGTATAATTTGCTGTGAGAAATAACTCAACTTTTAGATCTACAAATTTCCCACTCTATGTCTATAACCATCGATCTCTCTCTATATAGATATTTATCATGTTTATGGGGGAAAATTATTGAAAAAACATTACTACATGTCAGAGCAACATAGAAACGAGGAAGATACCAGGTGTTGTGGGACGTGCTAGAAACAACAGCCAAATCTCCCTTAAATTACCTTTCTATCTGAAAATTATTTTGAAATTATAAACAGAAACAAATTGCAAATTTGGACTCTCAATATTTTAAAACTGAATAAAATAAAATTTCAAAAAACAAGCCGAAATTTTAGGATTTATGTGGGGTAGTGGGGTTAATGAAAACATTAAAAAAAATTTCTGTTTAAAAATATAGAAATGGGGATTGTAATTTCCCCAATTTTTTTTTTATATTAACCTTCAAGGGTTGTCTGATTGTTTTAAGTGCTTAGTGCAAAAAAAAAAAAAAAAAGCAGTGGCCAAAATTGATATTGAATGGGGGAGGTAGGGTTTTAAAAAAATTCACAAATTTTCAAAAATGCCATTTCAGTTACTCCTTCATACAGTCACACCCATATACAATATATATATAAGTACACACACACATACACACACACACACATACACACACACACATACATCACACATATACACATATTTTCGAGCGTTGGGCCTCACAGAGGCAAAATGGCTGAGTTCTTTTTGAGTGCTGGGCCTCACAGAGGCAAAATGGCTGAGTTCCTTCTGAATGTTGGGCCTCACGGAGGCAATGACCGAAACCTTGGGTATTATGTCATGCTTGAAGAGAAGACCCATCAACATTACCAAAATTGCAGTCATAGCAGATACCGGTGTCATGCAAATGGCACCCATACTGGGGGCATGTAACAGCACCTCAGTGTCATGTAAATGGCACCTGTGCCAGTGGCACGTAAAACACCCATTACACTCTTGGAGTTGTCGGTGTTAGGAAGGGCATCCAACCATAGAAAACCAAGTTAGACTGGAGTCTGGTGCGGCCTTCCAGCATGCCAGGCCAGTCAAACTGTCCAACCTATGCCAGCATGGACAACAGACATTAATTGATGATGATGATACATACATACATACATATATATATTATATATATATATATTATATATATATATATATATATATATATATATATATATATATATGCTCCGTTGGATGTGTAATGTCAATGTGAATACCCGTCAGAGTGTAAGTATCTTGAGAGAAAAGCTGAACATTAGAAGCATCAGTTGTGGTGTGCAAGAGAGACGATTGCGCTGGTATGGACATGTGGTGAGAATGGATGAGGATAGCTGCGTGAAAAAGTGCCACACCCTAACAGTTGAGGGAACCCGTGGAAGAGGTAGGCCCAGGAAGACCTGGGCTGAGGTGGTGAGGCAAGACCTTCGTACATTGGGCCTCACCGAGGCGATGACTACTGACCGAGACCTTTGGAAATGTGCTGTGCGTGAGAAGACCCGGCAAGCCAAGTAAGATCGTTGCCAGTGCCCCTGGACTGGTTCTTGTGCGGGTGGCACATGAGATGCACCATTTTGAGCGTGGCCATTGCCAGTACCGCCTAACTGGCTCCCGTAGGATTTTCGAGCGAGATCGTTGCCAGTGCCCCTGGACTGGCTTGTGCGGGTGGCACATAAAAGACACCATTTCGAGCGTGGCCGTTTTCGTGCGGGTGACACGTAAAAGCACCCACTACACTCTCTGAGTGGTTGGCGTTAGGAAGGGCATCCAGCTGTAGAAACTCTGCCAAATTAGATTGGAGCCTGGTGTTGCCATCCGGTTTCACCAGTCCTCAGTCAAATCGTCCAACCCATGCTAGCATGGAAAGCGGACGTTAAACGATGATGATGATGATGATATATATATAATATATATATATATATATATATATATATATATATATATATATATATATATATATATATATATATATATATATATATATACATACATATATATATATATATATATATATATATATATATATATTTACATATATATATATATATATATATATATATATATATATATATATATATATATATTTACATATATATATATATATATATATATATATATATATATATATATTTACATATATATATATATATATATATATATATATATATATATATATACATATATATATATATATATATATATATATATATATATGTATATATACACACACACACATAAACACATATGCATATGAGAAGGTTGTGTTAAGGTATTGCTAACCGTGAGTGACCCCAGAAAAACCCCTAATATCCCCAATAGCCTACTCACCTCTATTGTTCACTGTGCTAATTCTGGCTAAAACCCTTTCTTTAAAGACTCAAGTACAGTCACACAAACAGTACAGCTCAGGGTTTCCAGTTAGTCCACCACTCCCACCACTCCACTAGCTTTATGAAAGTCGTGTTGGTGGCGGCGGTGATGGCGGTGGCTATCTATTATGATGATAAGAATGTAAGAGGGAACTTCAGTGATTGTTGGAATGGTCCACCATGAAAACAAACTAAAATATGAGTGGATGGGTTGGGTTTGAGCTGATGGATAAAAGATTAGTTGCATGCATAGTATTTCAAAGACACAGGTGTGTACACACACACACACAACATCTATGTATCAGAAGTGGATGTCCCCTATGATACACTCACATACCATCAGTATTTATGACTATCCCAACCAATCCCTGCATCGCTGTTTCATCTTAATATTTATATCCTGGTATTGGATAGAGGTTCTTTCTGTATTTAGCTCCTTGTTGACATGGTTTTATTATGTCTATATGTCTGATACTCAACCCTTTCGTTACTGTGTCTCATTACTGTATCTATATTTATTTCAATTACTTTAAATATAACAAAGAATTTAGTAAAATAACTTAGTTATCATTCAGCTAGTGTTAGGAACATAAATTGTGACTAAGGTTTGGTGGAAGATTCTAATTCAAAACTTATGAAAACAAGACATTTGTACTCAGAGCCAGAGCCGGTTTCAGCCGGGTTGATAACAAAAGGGTTAAACAATATATCTGGGCTGGGATAAACTATATTTCCTGTCTAATATTGAATGAATGACTGACTGAATGAATGAAATCTTTTTCTTTTTTTTATAAAGTAAGAAGAGACAGTTTGAGGGAAATAATTTTCAGAAACCTTATGTTATTCATTCATTCATTCATTCACTCATGCATACATACATACATACATACATACATACATACATATATATACATATGTACGTACATACGTACAACCATTCACATACACATGTACATAAACTCACAGATACATGCATACACACACACACACACATATATACATACATATACAAATAAATACACTTATACTTATTATACCCCTCACCTCTCTATTGTAGACCACAGATGAGGGTTTTGCAATTTCTTGCTGAACAACCAGAACAAATGATTTGTTTATAGTAATCAAATGTTTGTGCCCTTCATCAACTCAACATTGTTTGTACAGGTGGATGGTGCGTCACAAGCCTGATGTCGAAGTGTTCACAGAGTAAAGTGAAATGAAGTGTTTTGCTCAAGAACACAAGGCATTGCCTGGTCTGAGAATCAAAACCATGGCCTTGCAATTGTGAACACAACACCCTAACCACGAGACCATTATGCCTTCATACACGCATACATACAGATATACATACATATATATGCAAACATCTAACATTTACAGACAACAGCCATAAATGTATATCACCATCATCATCATCATCGTTTAACGTCCGCTTTCCATGCTAGCATGGGTTGGACGATTTGACTGAGGACTGGTGAAACCGGATGGCAACACCAGGCTCCAATCTAATTTGGCAGAGTTTCTACAGCTGGATGCCCTTCCTAACGCCAACCACTCAGAGAGTGTAGATGTATATGTATATGCATAT
Source organism: Octopus bimaculoides (assembly GCF_046866305.1). NCBI lineage: Eukaryota > Metazoa > Mollusca > Cephalopoda > Octopoda > Octopodidae > Octopus > Octopus bimaculoides. Next base: position 97,382,357 of record NC_142934.1, on the reverse strand, counting down.
GTATGGTTGTGTGTATATATTACTAACAACTTCTGTACACAGATTATAAATTTGTATCTATTAGCATTTATTGGTGTAGTTGGTTGAGTTAGTAAACGTCTAAGTGACAATCCCAGAAAAGCTGGAATTCTCAGTAAAGAAAGTGACCAGTTCACATGCAGTTAGCAAATACAGTCTGTATATCTGATAAATTAAAAAATACTAGAAAATTCAAAGTTCAATATATTCATTGAGTAATAGTTATTGATTTTGTTATCCAAATGGAACTTTGATTTTTGTTTTGTTAGAAAGAGGCTCCTTTCTTATAGGAAGGGTATAAGAATAATAAAAAAAATGATACACATACATACATGCATGCATGCATGCATACATACATACATACATACATACATATGTACGTACAAACATACATACATATACATATATACAAACATACATGCATATATGTATATACATACAAACATACATGCATGCAGAATTGATACTGGTGCTGATGTCACATAAGTACTTGTCCTGGTGCCACATTAAAAGCCCTGGTGCTGGTGCTACATTAAAAAAGCACCCAGTACAATCTGTGAAGCAGTTGGCCTTAGGAAGAGTATCCAGCCGTAGAAACCATGTCAGAACAGACAATGGAACCTCATGCGGTCCCTGGCCTTAACAGCTCTGGTCAAACCATCCAACCCATGCCAGCACGGAAAACATGTTAAATGATGATGATGACGATACATACAAATCACAGCCACTTCAAAATGTCATTAAGGATATATATGTATTGCCAGTAATGTAGCACATACCATTTTTATCTTGGGAAGAGGCAGTCCCTGTAAGTCCAGTCTCTATTCTTTGACCTGCCCAGCATCAGATACGCTACCAGGAGCTTGTGCTCTGTTGGCATGGTTCTCAGTGTTACTGAGGCACCATAAACAACCACATTGCAACAAGGAGTTGACTTTGTGGTGGATCAACCTTTCACATGAATGGATATTGTGGGTCCAATGGATTTACTCACTCTGTTGCGGATCTGTACTCATTATATGTGTTACTGCAATATATCAGTAGTAACATATACTGAACATCTACTCCTGAGTTACAAACAGAGCTGGATTAACCATTAAGACAAATAAGCACATGCTTAGGGCATCAAAGGAAGGTGGGGTACCACACAAATGGTAAATAGTTTACAGCATAAAAGAGATCACCCTAAACTTACTAAAATAATATCCGGGAAAACTTATTTCTACTAAGTTTAGAAATAGATAGTGTTATGTAGGATTAATTTTGAGGATGTGATCAAAGACATTGCAATTAAAAAAAAGTAGGAGAAAACTTTTTAAATATAAATAAAGTAGAAGTATACAAAAATAATTATTTTCCATCTTACTGTTAGCTTTGTTTCATCATCATCATCATCGTTTAATGTCCGCTTTCCATGCTAGCATGGGTTGGACGATTTGACTGAGGACTGGCAAGCCAGGCTCCAATCTGATCTGGCAGAGTTTCTACAGCTGGATGCCCTTCCTAACGCCAACCACTCTGAGAGTGTAGTGAGTGCTTTTACGTGCCACCAGCACGAGGGCCAGTCACACGGTACTGGCAACAGTCTCGCTCAAAAGGTGTTTTTTACGTGCAAAAAAAAAAAAAAAAATTATGGTTTATTAATGTATATATTTTGAATTACACATATATGGGGGCACCAAAATCTTTGTGCTTAGAGTCTCTATGGGTCTTAATCCAGTGCTCGTTACAAACACTGGATCAAGTTAATGTTACCTAAGAAAGGAAAAAATCTTCTTTGTATTTAAATTTGTAATTCGACAAGAAAGGATCCTTTTTAATCCGGAATGACTTCTTTCAACTGAGATACAGAGATTCAAAGAACCAACTAATATGACAGAAAAAAAAAAAAATAAAGCTATAGAAAGATCTAAGGACAGTTGAAATAATTCCTGAAATCAATAATTTCTTCTGAAATCAATAATTTTTTCTGAAATCAATAATTTCTTCATACATGCATGCTTAAACTAAAAGAAAATTAGGATAACAGTAAAAAGAAAACTAAAACAAAACAACAAAAAATACATATATAATGTAAAGCACTTCTTTTATCTCCATATGATTCATATTACTGAAGAAACTGTATGAAACACCTAGTTGGTAAAATACTGGTTTAACCAGTCATAAATGGTCACATAGAGATACATGACTCAGTTGTGAATGGCTTAAGCAAGGGATTGATTATAAATATTATATCAAATAACGATAAATTGTATGCATACTTGCATGCATGAGTGAACAGTATTATTTTCCAGTAGATATAATTGTTAGTGTATGAAAGAGGTAACACAAGTGTGAACCAACACCTGCACAATGTTGCATCACAAGTCATTGAATAATAGTTGGTCATGGTGCATAACAGACAACTGTGTCGTGACCCTGGTAAAATGATCCCATTTAATATGTGTGTGTGTGCATGTGTGTGTGTATGTATATATATATGTATATATATATATATATATATATATATATATCATCATCATCATCATCATCGTTGTTTAACGTCCGTTTTCCATGCTAGCATGGGTTGGACGATTTGACTGAGGACTGGTGAAACCAGATGGCTACTCCAGGCTCCAATCTGATTTGGCAGCGTTTCTACAGCTGGATGCCCTTCCTAACGCCAACCACTCAGAGAGTGTAGTGGGTGCTTTTACGTGCCACCAGCATGAAGGCCAGTCAGGCGGTACTGGCAACGGCCTCCTGCACAGGAGCCAGTCCAGCAGTACTGGCAACAAACTCGCTCGAATGTCTTTACATATATATATATGTAAATGTGTGTAAACATAATTAAAGGATAAAATCATTAAAATTAATGAATTTTATCAGTGGACAGCATATAAAAAAATATTTAACGTAAAATACATATATAGAGATAAATAGTTGTATGGGGTACAATTATACTTGAGGGCACAGAATCTACCATACCTATATGCTGAAAGTAGATGCCAAATACGTCCCACTCCATGTGTATACACACATTGAAAGTAGGAAAAAAGACTGACTAAAAATTCATAAAATAATTGAACCTGTGTATATATGTGGAGTGAATATTTGAAGTGGTTGGATGTATTCAGCATATAAGCATGGTAGCTTCTGTGCCCTTAAGTATAATTATACCATATACAATTATATATCACAATAAATGTATGTATGTATGTGTGTATGTATGCTGGAACGCCACCTTGGAGGGTTTTAGTCAAACAAATCAACCCCAGGACTTATTCTTTGTAAGCCTAGTACTTATTCTGTCATTCTCTTTTGCTGAATTGCTAAGTTATGAGGATGTAAACACATCAATGCCAGTTGTCAAGTGGTGATATGAGGAAAAACACAGACACAAAGGCAATGACGGGCTTCTTTCAGTTTCCATTTGCCAAATCCACTCACAAGGCTTTGGCCAACCCGAGGCTATAGTAGAAGATACCCAAGGCGCAATGCAGTGGGACTGAACTCGGCACCATGTGGTTGGGAAGTAAGCTTCTTACCACACAGCCATGCCTGTACCTAGTTTTTTATTCTTTATTCTTCTACTTGTTTCAATCATTTGACTGCAGCCATACTGGAGCACTGCCTTTAGTTGAAGAAATCGACCCCAGGACTTATTCCTTGTAAGCCCAGTGCTTATTCTATTGCCCTCTTTGGGGACATAAACACACCAACATTGGTTGTCAAGCAATGGTGGGGGGACAAACACAAAGAAAAAGACACACACACACATAAATATATATATATATATAACGTGAGAGAGTTAGGGGTTGGGGGTTCAACCCACTAAGGGATAGTATCTATCCAGTATACTGCTGGGAGGGTACCCAATTATTGCTACACTAGTGCTATATATATATATATATATATATATATATATATATATATATATATATCACCGTTTGTTATCTCCCCCTTTCTTAGCTCTCCTGAAATAAGAATTTCTAACTTCCGGTCAGCCATTGTTATGATCGGCCATTATTATGATTGACCGTTGACTGAACACTATTCAATTTTTTTTCTCCGTGTTTTTTCTCCTTGTCTCCGTATTCTTTCTGTTGAAGAGCGTAGCTCGAAACGTCAAAGACTTTCCGTATTCCCGAGCGTCATACTAATATATACTTTTGTTATTTACACCACCTGTCCTCGTCTGTTGTTATTTTTTGTATATTCTCCCATATATATATATATATATACATGACAGGCTTCTTTCAGTTTCTGTCTACCAAATCCACTCACAAGGCTTAGGTCGGCCTGAAGCTATAGTAGAGGACACTTGCCCAAGGTGCCATGCAGAGGGACTGAACCCAGAACCATTTAGTTTCGAAGCGACCATCTTACAACACAGTTATACCTGCATCTTTTACATTTGTTATGCAATCTGTGTTGATTTGACGGCGTAATCTGTTTATAAAGTGTTTCCTTATATGACGGATAATATTTCTTACTGAAGTGCAAAGAATAATCTGTTGTAAGAATACACAAGGAATGAATTCCTTCAAGTGCTCAGAAAGCTTGTTAGAAGTAGCTAATAGTTGTGTAGGTGGATGTATTGGAAGAACTGTAGCCAGAGTAAGAAATAAAATGAAAACCTTCAGATTGTGACTACCTCTGCTGATAACAAAGGATTTATCTCTGTCTAAGAGAAGGGAGCAGATTATATGCTACTTGGTGTTGCATAGTAGTGTGCCTTGATCCTTGCATGTAGTAGATTTATGAAAGATAAGGTTAAGAAAGACTGAATAAGCTTCACTGGATGTGTAATGTATGTTTGTACATGTGCGAATGCATGGAGGCATGTGTGTGTTCGTCCAGTTTGTCACATAGTGGAAAACATTGTAAGCCACTTACTAACTACTGTTTGAGTCTGGTGAAACTGCATTTCTTCAGCGTGTATG
>NC_142934.1:97312414-97372414 GCF_046866305.1 Octopus bimaculoides | reverse complement strand
TTCCATTACAAATCAGGCTGAAGAGAAATAGACAGTCGGTAAGATTGTTAAATTTGAAACCGGTACCTGTTTAATAATGTTCCTTTTCGGTGATTTTAAATGTCTTGCCCGCTTACGTTTTGGTATCACGCTATATTTCATGTTGAGAACAATTTAGGTCTTTTTAGACACAAGATGTGATCTATTTCTAGCGCATTGAATGTCCACGTTAGTGGTCAACGCCATATATAAAAATGTACTTTAATCCCCTGAGATTGCAGATACTGTTTCTGAATCTCTTTGATTCTTTAAATGTGCTAGCTTCCTGGTAATTAATCAATATTAATTAATATATGATTTTTTGCCATATTTTTTAATAATAATAATATATATATATATATATATATAAGTTCAAAAAAACAATAACAAAAAAAAAACAACAAAGTGAGGACGTGATACGGATAGTATTATTGGACGCTCAGGAATGGAAAGAGAGAGTGTATGACGTTTCGGGCGTAGCCCTTCGTCGGAAAGATGGAAAGTTCGGAGAATGGAAGAACGGAGAAAGAGGAAAATGGTACCGATGCCCACGAGGTTACATTGTGAAAAGACCGGAAGAGGAGGTGATATATATATGCATGAATAAATATATATGTATATATGTGTGAACAAAAACATCACTGTTGAAACAGATAGTGTTGTTTGTTTGGAGTCTGTATTGAAAGTATGTCTGGGTTTTTGACATGTCTTAAGATGTTGTGCAAAATCTGTAAAACAAAAGGTTCATTTAAATGGTGTTATTTGTTTCCAGTTCTCTGCATAATCATGTCCAGCCTGTTCATTGTTCACCTGGAAACAGGTAAAGGTTGGTTCCAGGAAGAGCATCCAACTATCCCCAAAACTCTGTATTCTCTTCTGACTTATGCAAGCATGGAAAAGCACTTCAAAATGATGATGATGATGATGTTGATGACGAAGATGATGACGATGACGATGATGATGATGATGATGACAATGATGATGTCTAATGTTATTCAGTATAGCAATGATTTTTTTTTCTAGTTGAGGCATTCATTGTGTAACTGATATTTCATTCAACAGTTTATGATGGATCCTCTCCTTAAAAAAAAAAAATGTTCTCTGCTTTTCCCACCACTTTTTGTGATATACTGCATCTAACTTGTGATTTGACAGTTAAACTGGGTGAAATTAACTTCAAATATCTGCATCAGTTGAATGATGTTAGATAATTCAACATTTGTGTCAGTTTTAGGCAGAGCTTTCCTAATCATCTCAGTCCTTACATTCATGTCAGGTTTATATGAGCCTGATCATTTTCACCTAAATTTATGAGCAGATGAGAAATTAGCATTATTATATACCAATAGGTTTGACTACATGAAAATATGTCCTCAACATGCTTGTGTCTGATCTGGTATGGACATATAATGTGAATAAAGATGAAAACACGAGTTCAAATATATCATCATCAACATCATCATTATCTTCATCCATTTTTTGATGGGTCAGATGGAATTGGCTGAAATAAATTTTCTATAGTCAGATACCCTTCCTGTCACCAACCCTCACCTGTCTGCAAGCAAAGTAATAATCATTAAGTCTATCAAAAGTGAATAATTTTGACATAGTTACACAGTTGACTGCATGCGAAGGATAGAACTTGTATTGTCATTTACAGTCAGCAAACACGCATGAAGACAGGGAAATATGAATTCACTCATTAACACACATGCAACAAGTTTCTTCAATTTCCATTTATCAATTTCACTCGTAAGGTATTGGTTGACCTACTCATGGCTGTAGTACAGCATGACAATGTTTATGCTGTAAGACTGAACCTGTAATCATGTAGTTTTGAAGCAAACTTCTTAACCACACAGCTATGTCTGTGCTTATCAGTGTACAATGTATAAATTATAGTTGGCAGGTAAAAAAGACAGAATTCTACTGCTTAATCTGGGAAGTGATCATGTTCAATATGTACAAAAGGAGTGTGTAGTTAGGAATGCCTTATGCATACCCAATGTAAACTATAGGAGCAAAAATGATGCAGTGGAATTACATGTAGGCTTACAGGGTGAGAAGAATTTTGTATGTTGTAGATGCACAGGAGCGGTTAACTGTAAGAATTGAATTACAGGATAAGTAGCTGTGAATTCCACAGATATGTGCACCTCTAACATAATGGCATTCGGCACTACAGACTAAATCTATACATTTTAGCATACACTATATGTAACAGACAAATATCTTGTGGACAGAAAGAGATAACACTCCACTGATTTATTAATTGAACTACTTATGAAGACTGAATCATTTATGCATTTTCATCTGATTTACTTAAACCTCAGAGAAACAAAAAGTGGCTTATAATAGAATGAAATGATTGGGTGAAGCTGTTTGGATACTGGCAATTTGGCATGGCTGACTGGACATTGAACCTGTTTTGGTAACAGTACTTTCTGGCACTGGGGGCCAACACACAAACACACACATGTGCATGCATATGCACATATATATTCATAGAGGGAGAGAGGAAGAGAGTTTACAATTTATTAACTGAACACAATTGACACAAACATTTTTTCTACAGAGAGAGAGAGAGAGAGAGAGAGAGAGAGAGAGATAGAGAGAGAGAGAGAGAGAGAGAGAGAGAGAGAGAGAGAGAGAGAGAGAGAGAGGATGAGGGGAGAGAATTACAGAAACATTAAAACATCTGATGTCAATTTGTTCAGTGACAAATCAGTGATACCAAATAGGTGGTGCCAAAACAGCTGTACCAAAACATCTCATACGTACTGATAAGCAGTGTCTCTGTTGATGAAATCACAATATAAGAGTTGAACTAACCTGAGTGATCCTTCATTTAATGTTCATGAATATACTGTGTATAGAGATGAGGTATGTACACATGTTCAACACTCACAGTGTTGGATTAAAACCTATAGTTGTATTCTGTAATACATTACATTGGTATTTCTATGCTAGCATGGGTTGGATGAATACTTGTTATTGAGGAATTACTTTACAGTCAGACAACCGTACTGTCATTAACCCTTATCTGTTTTACAAATAAGGGATTCTTTTTTTTATTCCACATGCCTTCTAAAGTGCAGAACTGCCAGATGATTATTAACAGCAACTGTTGATTTAAAGTTACCATTTTATTTCAAGAGATTTCATATAAAGGCATGGAACCTAAATATCTACACAAACACATTTTGAACATAATTTTGAAACAAAAGCACTAAGAGCACATGTATAGATTCTCTGAAATACCCTGGTGGCTCTCAATAAGTAGTCATTAGTTTCTAGCCCCTCCCCAGGCAAATCAAGGCATTGGGCCCTATAGATTTTATTTACTAATGGCAAGCCACAGCTATACATAGATCAGAACTGGGTCACTAGACCTGTGCGGCCTCTGGACAACTGTCTCATATGCCTATGGATCTTAAGACACCACTGGTTAGCACCATGATAAAATACACCCAGTATATTCTGTAAAGTAACAGGCAAATGAATGGAGACAAAGAAAGGACCAGCAGAGTCAATGGTCTTTTGAGGAACATGACAACCATTTCAGTCTAGTGCCAAGATAAAATAAACCAAGTACACTCTGTAAAATAGTTGGTAATAAGAAGGGCAAAAGAGAAAACTATAGTTAAGTTAAATAAGCATCTATGACAATTTAAAACAAACAGGATCTGTAAGAGGAAGGCTTTCCTTCAGGGAAATACGATGCTGTGCTGCAAAATTCAAAAGGAAGCTGCGAAAGCAATTCCCCTTCTGGAATCCACAAGAGATGCAGAAAAGAGGATGCCCTAAAATTGGCTGAAGACAGGTTACTGAGACAGACAATGAAAAAACTGGGGATCCTACAGGAGAGAAGTGGAAAAGACAGCCCAGAGACAAGTACAGTGGAGGAGATTTGTCGATGGCCCATAATCCATAGGGATCAAAGGGCTTATGTATGGAAGGGCATCTGACCAATAATAAAACAGACATGTGAGACATGGTCCTGTGACCCGTCTAGAAAGGCAATAATACTGAATAGGAACTGATTCAAACTATGATGACTTGTCCAACACATCCAAGCATGGAAAGTGAATGTGAACTGATGACAATGACACACACAATCATCGTAATCCTCCTCATCATTTTACTGTTCACTTTTTTATGGTAGCATGGGTCAGACGGAATTCATTGAGGCAGATTTTACTATAGAGATGCCCTTCCTCTCACTAATCCTCACTCGTTTCCATGTAAAGTATTTTATAACGGCCCGACAGGATTTCCACGAAAGATTGAAAATGAACCATGATAGTTTATAACCATTAAGATCGTCGTTATATGTGTACACACACACACACACACACACACATATATGTATGCATATATCACATATACATCACACATACACATATGTATGTATGTATGCGTGTATGTGTATGAGATATATGTATATCATGTAAATAAATCAGCAGATAACGTTCAAATAATGCGCACACACACACACACACACACACACACGTTTCATTGATGTTTAGAAAGATCGCCGATGTTTATATCATACATCTTACAAAAAATATATCACACGGTACGACATATATATTTTGGAACCAGTTTCAATAAATGAATGTTGTACATACAAAGGTGCTCCTTCTGACCCTATAGTCAATTTTGGAATACCTGAACTTGTAAATTGAGATCTTATTTTATCCACTTTGGAATGGTGAAACAAAAAAGTAAATACAATGATACTCATGTGGAATTTTAATCAAAATGTGATACAATTGGTTCTGGGCTCAGGCCATCAACCGAAGTTTTTGTAGAGAAAACCTGAACAAAAATTATGAAAGCAACACATCCACTATAACGAAAACAAAGAGAAATCGAATTACTCATCTATTGAATGTATGTCATCTAAGACACTATTGAACAGAATGTGCCCGGCACATAAAAAAATCATGGAAAGAAATGCTTCAGATTAATGATTAACTCCCTCTTTAGTAGGGGCCGTACTATTTTCCAGCAAGAGAAATAGTCTTGTGATTAGAACAGCCAATTCAATGAGAGATAAAAGATACAGGTTCAGTATCTAGCTTAGCCAAGGAACATGCCTGAAGATCATTGTATAGAATGCTGCTCGAAATGTTGTCAACATACAGCAAACATACAAAGGTAGATAGATGAATATACAACACACACACACACACACAAGGGGCTATTTTTTTAAATACAAACTTTATTTTGAGGGCTCCAAAAACATTTAGTACATAGTGGTCAGTTATATAATCATGTAGTGTTTGTGTGTGTGTGTGTGTGTGTGTGTGTGTGTGTAAACTTTTGCATTAAGGTTTGATGAGTGCGTTTATTTGTATAGCATTATTTGTTGGATGAGCAAACTGAAGAAACGACTGTTTGGAAATACACACACACACACACACACAACTCAGGTTGCATGAGAAAGTGAAGAAATGAACTTGTGAAATTTAAAATTTTAAATATTCAAAATATCTTTTCTGTATGTATGTATGTATGTAGATATTTCTTTCAAGAATGCTACATTGAAATGTATTTTAAAATATTTAACAATTGTTAAATATTTCATTGTCATCGTTAACAATGTTAAAACATATAATTGCTATCAACAGTTTGTTTTGATTTATTCAAAAGCAGGTATTAACGTATTCATTTACACAAGGCTAGGTATTTTAAAAACACATTGATAATTAACTTTGTTAGTTTTAACAAAATTAAAAAAGGGTCATTCATAAAATTTACGCACATTATTTCTACTTTTAACTTTCTTTCTTTCATTCCTCCCCCGCTTTTTTTTTAGGCGCTCACCCCCTCTCTCTGATTACTTTTCTCTTTCTCTCTTGCCCTCGCAGTCATTCAAACCTATTTTTTCTTTAGGTAAGAAACAAAAGTTGACAAATGCATCTTTCTTACCTGTGCATTGTACATGTGTAGGATTCCACATGCTTTAATCCTTTTAGTTTTTTTTTATCGCCAAATCGGCTATGATATGATATTAATCCGTCCACTGGATTTGAAAGTTTTAACAACAACGTAAAATAAGAAGTCTTTAAAATAATTTAAATTTATATAAATATGTATAAATATAATAACAGTAGCTCAGTGGCGGGCTTGCCTGCTGATGAGCTGTAATATTATTTTCTCAAAGCCAACTTTGCTCAATGTTAGTAATCCTTCTTCCGTTTTCTGTGCCGTCCTCTCTTACACCTTGAATATGTCAACCCCCCGTGATGGCTCTCCACTTTTACCCCACTCTTTCTCGCGCGCTCGCTCGCTATTTCTCTCACAAGGGGCACCCACCACTGTCCCAGACTGGCCTACTTTCTGTGCTAAGTCGTAGTGTATACGTAGTTTTTACAGATCGCACGTAGCGAATGTATACCTCTATTTACCTAGGTATGTAGGTGTGCGCTATGTGTCTATAAAATCAGTAACGTGTGTATGTGGAATACATCAAGTCTGTCTAGTCGTCCTAACAGTGTGTATTTCTACGCTCGCTTTCTCGCACACACTAACTTACTGATATACCTTTATTTATTATATACTTCTCGCAGTTTTTTTTCACCTGAAGGCAACATTGTACTTTTACCGCTGTTGAGTGGCGTTATTTTTATTTCATTTATACTTCCCCCAATTAAAAGAAATAAAACAAAACAATGTTACTTTCATCAGACTTTCAAGTTTATTTATTTTTACAGTTTAACCAAACACTTCGTAACTTAAGCAAACTACATCTTCACTTTTAGATGAATAAACACGATGTATGTAAGTTACTAAAATAACTTTATATACACACACATAAAGTATATATATATATATATATATATATATATATATATATATATATATATATATATATATATATATATATATATATATATATATATATATATATATATGGGTGACTGGTTCTCAGTCGTTCAACGATGAGGATTCCTTTGGTCCATCAATTTACGTTACCTGTTCATTAAATTAAAGTGGAAGTAGCAGAGTGTTCCACAGAAAAAGTGTATTCCTAAGGCAATTCTCGGGCAAAATGAGCAGGACACGGTCCTGCGATGAGGCTGTACGTTGGAATTACCGGTATAATCTATCTGACGGGAATCTGTACAGTTTCGATCTATCCAATTTCTCTTCCAAGTGATTGAATACGTGATCTAACGGTTGCAAAGCGAACTTCTTACCTTTAGTATTAGTATGTCTTCACAAGTGTGTGTGTGTGTGTATACAATCACTTTGTAACTTTTGCCAATTATGTATGTATGTATGTATGTATGTATGTATCTATCTATCTAAATATATTTATGTGTTTGTGTGTGTATGTGTGCATATATATATATATATATATATACACATACACGTGTGTGTATCTATATCAGCCTGTGTTTATATTACAATATAAAAACAAAAAGCTGCTTATATACAACTTTATACTGGAAGAGGGTAAAGTCTTTAAAATGTTAATTTCTGTGAAGTAAACAGTAGTGCATTCTTGTGTGTGTGTTTGTGCATACATGTTGTATATGCATTCACACACACACACACACTTATTAACTCACACACATAATAAACACATTTGTATGTTTAACATACACAACACGTGCCTACATACGTATGTATGTGTATGTATGTATATATATATATATATATATATATTCTTTTATTCTTTCATTCTTGTTTCAGCCAGTAAACTGCGGCTATGCTGGAGCACCTTCTTTAGTCGAACAAATCGACCCCCAGGACTTATTCTTTGTAATCCTAGTACTTATTGTATCGACCTTTTTTGCCGAACCGCTAAGTTAAGGGGACGTAAATACACCAACACTGGTTGTCAAACACAGACATACAAACATATATATATATATATATATATATATATATATATATATATATATATATATATATATATATATATATATATATATATGTTTGGTCGGCCCAAAGCTATAGTAGAAGACTCTTGCCCAAGGTGGGAGTGAACACAGATCTATGTGGGTGGGAAGCAAACTTCATACCACACTGCCACACCTGCACCTATATATATATATATATATATATATATATATATATATATATATATATATATATATATATATATATATATATATATGTAATGGACGACCGTGCGAAATATATATATATATATATATATATATATATATATATATATATGTAAGGGACGACCGTGCGAAATATATATATATATATATATATATATATATATATATATATATATATATTTATATACATGCACATACATATATCCATGCACACACACACATATACATATATATTTATATATATATATAACGTATACGTAACATGTGGATAGGTATGATTTTTTGAACTGCCTATAAAAAGTGGAAGCAAGTTTATTTTGTCTTGCCGTGCTCCGTGTTCATGTTTGCTGCTGGGTGAATGTAACTCGGTTATTAAGTTTCCCATTACAATATATATTTTTTAGAGTTTTTTCTTCATTCATGACAAAATGCGTAGGCTTGACAGATGTTGCTGAGGTTGAAGTTGCAAATAAAGAGAGAGAGAGAAAGAGAGAGGAAGCAGTGGAGATGTTATCAGATTATCAGCAAAGAAGTACGAATGTATATGTGTGTGTGTGTCGGGTGGAGCGAAATGTTGAGTTGATAATCAATGAGATTTGCTTCCTGAAACGTTAATAAGACCTTTCGAAGAGCGTTAGAATCCAGTACCTTTCACACGCGGCACATGAAATTAATTATCTTATTCTTACGAAATTTATCAATTAGAACATTGATGCTGTGAAAGCTGAGAGTCAGACGGCGATAACTGCGTTCTAAACAAACACCTGAGTTGATAGAACTGAGAGTTGGAGAGATTTTGTGAACACATGCTGCTGCTGAAGTATATCCTGTAAGATGCAACTGATTCAGTTGTTATAATTATCATGTTTTTTTTTTTGGACGGACAAAATTCTGAGCAGCATTCCTTCCAGCTCATTACGTTCATGAAACTGCGTGCCCTAGTGGTTAACCTGTTACACTCACCATCTCTAGATCGTGGGTTCGATTTCCGAACCGCGCAGCGTATTGTGGTCTTGAGCAAAAAACTTCATTTCACGTTGTGCCAGCGCTGTGTGGAGAGACCAGCATGTCAAAGAATGGACACAATAGCTACATACTATGTGTGTATGTGCCTGTATGTGCGTCTGTGTGTGCATGCTTCTTTCTCTTTCTTAATTTAGGGTAAATTTTGACCAGCTGTCTACTTGGAAGTAAGGTTGTAAAGGAAATCATCTGTAAATGGTCTTGCAGATTTTTATAGTCCCAGATATCGTGATCATTTGTAGCGTGTAGATTAAGAGTTTGCGTTCTCTCCCCAAGATCCCAAGCTCAGCCATTCTTTGCTCCAGACGGGTTGGTATGTACCTTGTTACTCCAGGAATAACAGGTATGAAGCTGAAAGTGTATCTTAGGTACCGCATTTGCAAACTTCTTACCAATGGTCCATAGATGTCCTCTTTCTCTTGTATTTTTCGAACCACATTGGTGCCCAGGAGGCAGCTGATTTCCACAGCAGAACATATATTTTTTTTGTGGTCCAACATGACAATATCTATCGGGTTGTGTTTTTACTTGGTGGCTGTTTTAATTTTTAAGTTTCACTAATATTCTTTTGACGCATCAACTTTTGTCTGTAGGTGTTTTCTTTTATATTATCCTGCAGCAGACTGTTCTGCCACCGCATCATGTCTCATAGGAAAATATCTGGAAGACATTCTCTCACAGTTGGCAATAATGTGCTTGAAATCTTCAATCTTGTTCTTGCACAGCCTACATTTGTTATGTGTCAGTGTTTACTGTCTTTTATGCATTAAGTACTTGGTGGGTTCTCTTGTTCCTGGGTTGTATCGATGTAACCTTCGAAGGGGTATGTCATAAACTTTTAGGTACTCCATGCCGAGCTTTTTACATGATCAATCAATTCTATGGTTAGTGTTTTACGTGCCAAGTATCCATGTACTATCTTTTCAGTGAACTGGTCCATTTTTTAATTCTGTTGTTCTGGTACATTGATATTACCAATTCTCCTCGAGGAAAGATCTGAATGAGCTCTTATTTCAGGCCTCCGTTCAAGTTCATTAACTATCCTAATTATATTGTTGATTTCATGGTCACAAACTTGGTAAAATAGTTACTGGTCTCTTTCTTATGTATGTATGTATGTATGTATGTAGCCACCAACGGAGCCGCAAATGCAAAATATAAGTTAGTCCTAGAGCGCACAATGTTCCCGAAGGTCGGCAATGGTCTTCCTCGGCCACGAGTGGACGGCCATCATCATGTATGTATGTAAACTATACCATGAATATTTATAAATAACCAATATAGGAACCAACATGATGGTATTAGCAGGGAAATGACGATTATAATCCAAGGAAGGTGCCGAGCTGGTAGAATCATTAGCACACCGGGCAAAATACATAGCGGTATCTCGTCCATTCTAGTTCTGAGTCCAAATTCTGCTGTGGTTAACTTTGTCTTTCATCCTTTCGGAGTCAGTAAAATAAGTACCAGTTTTGCTGCAGGATCGATGTAATCGACTATTCCCCTCCTCACAAAATTTCAGGCTTTGTGCTTATAAGGAGAAAGGATTATAATCCTAAGATTAGGTCAAGAAGGGATTCGAGGGGAAATACGTTAACAAATTGAAGCAAAATACTGTCCCTATGACAGTAAGGGCAAACTGCCAATCACGAAGCGAATTCTAAAACTCTTCGGAATAAGCAGTCACAGGTTCATCTTCTCGGTACTGTGAAGTTATCTTAGAATTTGCTCCCATGAATATTGCATTTAAAATCATTGTTATACTCTTTTACTTGTTTCAGTCATTTGACTGCGGCCATGCTGGAGTACTGCCTTTAGTCGAGCAAATCGACCCCGGGACTTATTCTTTGTAAGCCTAGTACTTATTCTATCGGTCTCTTTTGCCGAACCGCTAAGTTACAGGGACATAAACACACCAGCATCATTTGTCAAGCAATGCTAGGGGGACAAACACAAACACACACATATATATATATACTTATATACGACGGGCTTCTTTCAGTTTCCGTCTACTAAATCCACTCACAAGGCTTTGGTCGGCCCGAGGCTATAGTAGAAGACATTTGCCCAAGGTGCCACGCAGTGGGACTGAACCCGGAACCATGTGGTTGGTAAGCAAGCTACTTACCACGCAGCCACTCCTTTTGTAATGAGCCATTGTTTTCCAAACTGTAATGCACGATTTGAACTGAAACACCTTATAGTAGCATCTTTTCTTTCTATGGTGAATTCATTATGGTTATATTTGAATAATTGAAGTTGGGCTCAGAGATTCAGTGTTCGTGTAACATTTTTTGAACTGTGCGGGCTGAATATTTTTCTCAACAAACTTAAGTTTTAGGGTTTTGTTTGAGAGATTTACTTTTTCCTGCCATTCCTTATTTATTTAATTGTTTTATTAGAGATCGGAGATTAAGGCCCAGTTTTAAACATTTATAGCACTTACAGACTTTTGGTCTTTCATCCGTTAATTAACACGATAAAATTTTCCTAGATATTTCTCCATTGGAATGCTAAAACCCAACAACAGGAAACAACATTATTTTTTCCCAATCAGAAATTCGTCAAATTAATTATTAGACTATTTCATTGTTATATCAGTTTGCCCTCAGTTGAAGATAACAACAAAAAAAAAAGTGCTACTTTTAGAAAAAAAAAAAGATTAAAAAGAAAAGTGAAGAGGCTCTGTCGAAATCGTGAAAATTTGTGACTATCGAACATGAAACAATTCCCAATTCCAAAAGCCAACATCAAATTAAAGTGATTATTCAGCTCAAATATTTCTTCAGTCACAAGTGATTTAGAGCGCGACATAGAAAAAATATCAGGTCGTGGACTTAAAAGTTGATCAATAGCCAAGTAAAATTAACACTGACATACATATCTTGTTAGTCTGTGTTTCAACATTTAGATTCTGACTTTGGAAAAGTGATATGTCAAGGAACACCAAGAAAAGTAACACGATTGTAGAATTTTTGGAACTCTGCCAAATGGTAACCCCCCCCCCAAAAAAAAAACTTGTTGAGATCATTGTCGGCATAGTCTTTTTCCAAGGAATCTCCTTACTATTTTTCTTGTAGACTATTTTCATACAGAAGTCACTAAAAGTTTAATTAGAGTATTCGATCGTGAATCCAGTGTAGCTCATGTTTGGAATTGTACACAATAGAAAGAGTTCAAAATTAGGACTGCTCATGGAGGAAAAAAAATAAAAGAACAAGAAGCTATTGAAATGAAGAAGTGGAAAGATTTCTTTCAGGAATATTTGACATCATTAGATTGTCAGTTAAATAGAATCTGGCTTTTCGAGGTCACTATGAAATTAATAATGAGACTGACCCGAAACAACGGAAAATAAAGGAATGTTTTTAGAGTTAGGCCATTTGTTGTCAAAATATGACCCATCATTGCGTGAGCATCTTCTAAGAATCAAGCTGGGAAAGAAGTGTACTATTTCCTGTGTTACCTACTTGTCGGAACGAGTTTATAGAAATTTTGGGCTTAAAGAAGTAAAGAAACAAAGCCGTCGAGCGAGTAAAACAAGCCAGTATTTTTCCATGATATTCGATGGCATTCCCAATATTTTATATGAAAACCAAACGAGTCTTGTTTTACGTCACGTTATGAGCCATAGAAATACAGTAAAGATTGTGGGTCATTTTTGGATTAAGTTGAATCAAAAGGTTAACCACCGAGACAAACATGATAATGCTGTTGTGATGGCTGGTTAGTATACTAGTGATTTACGAAGCAACAAAGGAATTAATCGGAAAGTAGAATATACCGTGTGTACAATAGTAAAACAGAATTTGTCGCTCATACAATCGTAAAATAGAATTTGTCGTTTTTACAAACCATACAATGAACTTGGTATGTATACACACAGTTTCCGGTCCTGTAAATACTGTTACCTCTCTCGGAACTGTAGAATGTTTCTATCTTTTATCTTTTACTAGTTTCAGTCATTAAACTGCGGCCATACTGGAACGCCTCTTTGAATTTTGTCGAATGAATCGGCCCCTAATACTTAGTTTTTTAAGCCTGGTATTTATTCTCTCGGTATCTTTTACCGAGCTGCTAAGTTACGGGGACGCAAATATACCTACCCCAGTTGTCAAGCAGTAGTGGGTGTACAAACGCAGACACACACACACAGACACACGCACATGACGGGCTTCTTTCAGTTTCCATATATCAAATCCACTCACACGGCTTTAGTCGGCCTGAGGTAATAGGAGAAGACACTTGCCCAGGGTGCCATGTAATGGGACTGAACCCGGAACCATGTGGATGGGAAGCAAGCTTCTTACCCCACAGCCACGCCTCACGTTTTTTCTTCATCAACCCAATGTAGGGATGTTCTGATACTAAACACTAGTCAATGCGTCAACTCTGTGGAGTACAAGAAAAGAAGCTGTGGGTGTTGTGAAAAACGAAAACTTTTCTCGGTAGAATTTGATCTGAAGAAACAGCTAAAATTTCCAGCTCTTATCATCCAAACCTTGCTGAGACTAGATATCATCTTTATTTCCGAGACAAGTTAGCTAATCCTATTGGAGTTAACTGTGTCCTGAGAAAAGAGGATGGAGGAGGCGCAAGCAAAGAAAAGAATTAAATACCAGAAACTGGTGGACGACTACTGCAAGAATTGATGGAAAACAAGGTGTTTGTCAATGGAGGTTGGCTGACATGGTTTCACAAGTCGTATTCTGAGTAAGGCCCGTGGAACTCCCGACGTAATAGGAATGAAGAGAAGTAGAACCAGCAAGAACAACGTAGACACTGCTGAAAAAGTATCACGTTGGCTCTAGCTGCAAAGAGATATCAGTAGGGTTAGTAGAATGACTCTTGGACACAGGCCTAATCTTGATCATGCTTGGTCTTGTCGCTAGTATGAGGTTGTATGTTGTAAGACTCAAAACATCCAGTAACCCTAACATACATGACTGACAGTGTGTCTGAATATTGCATCCGCTGATGTATACTGAATAGAGCAGCTAATTGGTAAAGAAGAAAATACAGATACCAGGTGAGGTATGCTGTTTGGTGCGTTGCCATCGTTTTTCTTTCTGTGCTTTTTTGACGATGGAGATCCATCTTTCTAGACATTAAAAACACCCAGGCTTGCTTCCAAACTAAAGGAATTAACTCACAGCAAAATATCAATTTATTCTTGTCTATTAAATCATGTGATACTTGTCATCGATATATGTATTAATAATTTAGATAGCGTTTGTGAAATCGTATGTGCTATAATTCTTTCTACTATAGGCACAAGGCCTGGGAATTTGGGAAAGGGACTCTAGTCTGCTGTGTCTGCTTATACATTTCTTTTCGTCTCAGTGGAATTTTATGTAAATTTATTTTCCTTTGAGATCAACAAATACGTGAATTAAAAATAATAAAATTTGAAATAAAGCTGTCCTCTATTTCAGTGTTTCATTTATTATTACTATTATTATTATTGATTTGACTCAGGTTTGTTCTTATTCCTGGTAGAATTTATGTAGGTAGCAGGTTACTACCTGTAATCTTACGTATCCACAAGCTTTCAATAGTCTTTCAAATGCTTAAAACCCTCCTGATAATCTTTCCTATCCCAAAGACGCAAACTTTCTGTAGAAGCTCCACAGGAATTTTATACCAATTTCCTTCAATCATTTGTCTACGTCTTTAATCACAGTTTCCAATGCATAATATTTTTACTATTATTGCTGTTGTTATTGTTGTTGGTGTTGTTGTTGTTGTTGTTGTTGTTGTTATTAAGGCAGCGAGGTGGCAGAATCGTTAGCACACCGAGCAATATGCTTAGCGGCATTTCGTCTGTCTTTATGTTCTGAATTAAAACTCCACTGTGGTCGACTTTATCCTTCATCCTTTCGCAATCGATGAAATAAGTACCAGTGCCTACAGTAGAAAGAATTATTAGTATTGTTGTTGGTGTTGCTAACACGGGGAGCTGGTTGAATCGTTAGCCTGTCGGACAAAATATGTAGGAGTATTTCTTCCGGCTATGTGCTTTCAGTTCATATCCCGCCGAGTTCGCCTTCTTTGCCTTTTATCTTTTCGGAGTTGATAAAATAAGTGCCATTTGAAAACGGGGTCGATGCAACCGACCATCTCTCACTCTTTAACATTCCTGGCCTTATGCCAAAATTTGAAATCATTATTATTGTGTTCGTAAGAGAAAGATGTCGTCTTGGCGCTGTAAGTTGTTGTTAGATTTTGTTTCGAAGAAATTTATTTTGATTTTTGCTGTACCATTTTGTTATGAAGCCAATCCCAATCCTCTGAGGCTAGTTGGCTTTTTGAACATTTTGCCATCTCGGTGTGAATTTTGTAACTTTTAAGAGCAAAGTTGTAACTTTTGAAAGTAAAGTGATTTTTTTTCCTTCATTTTTCAAGATAAAAGGAAAACAAAAACAGCAATATGTCTTTTTAAAATCGAAGGAAGAAATGGCGTTTGGATAAGTCATTATGAAAATAGTTTCTCACCACTGTCTGCTACAATTAACAGAGAATCTATGAATAACAAAAACAATGACGACAACAACAAAAGCACAAAGGAAATAAAGCGTGAAAACAACACAGCTATCACATCTCACACCACTACAAGAAGAAGAAGAAGAAGAAGAAGAAGAAGAAGAAGAAGAAGAAGAAGAAGAAGAAGAAGAAGAAGAAGAAGAAGAAGAAGAAGAAGAAGAAGAAGAAGAAGAAGAAGAAGAAGAAGAAGAAGAAGAAGAAGAAGAAGAAGAAGAAGAAGAAGAAGAAGAAGAAGAAGAAGAAGAAGAAGAAGAAGAAGAAGAAGAAGAAGAAGAAGAAGAAGAAGAAGAAGAAGAAGAAGAAGAAGAAGAAGAAGAAGAAGAAGAAGAAGAAGAAGAAGAAGAAGAAGAAGAAGAAGAAGAAGAAGAAGAAGAAGAAGAAGAAGAAGAAGAAGAAGAAGAAGAAGAAGAAGAAGAAGAAGAAGAAGAAGAAGAAGACGACGACGACGACGACGAGGAGGAGGAGGAGGAGGAGGAGGAGGAGCAGTAGCAGAAAATGAATAAGACAGATGAATATGGAAACAAATCTTTGCTAATACTCTTGAATCAGAGCTTAACAAGTATTCTAAATCAGAATCTTTGCGTAGTTCACATACTGCTACTTTGCTTCTGAATTATATATATATCTACTAATTCTCCATTGTACTAATTCTGTTTAGTGTTAGTTCATGTAAACAATAATCATTGCAATATCTATTTATCATGTCGCTTCAAGCTATATTTTATTGAGAGAACAGCTCTAAGTATTTGAAGTTATATCGTATTTCTCAACTTTATTTTGATAGCCTTCATGCTAGTTTTGAATTAGATTATATTTCAATTAGATAATATTAAGCATTTGAATTACACAATATCAAGAGATTAAAAGCAAGTATTGGCAACATCCTCCAGAGGGATTTCCTCCAATAGCATCTTTGTAATAATAATGATCTTTCTATTATAGGCACAAGGCCTGAACATTTGGGGAAGGGAGCTAGTCAACTACATCAACCCCATTGATCAATTGCTACTTATTTCATCGACCCCGAAAGGATAAAAAGAAAAGTCGACCTCGGCGGAATTTGAACTCAAAACGTAGCAACGGGTGAAATACCGCAAAGCATTTTGTCTGGCGTGCTAACGATTCTGCTAGCTCGTCGCCTTTATAATAATAATAATGATTTCAAATTTTGGCACAAGGCTAGCCTTTCCAGCGAGGTAGTAAGTCGATTACATCGACCCCAGTATTTCAACTGATACTTATTTTATCGACCCGGGAAGGATAAATGGCAAAGTCGACTTGGGCGGAATTTGAACTCAGAACGTAAAGACGGACGAAATGCCGCTAAACATTTTCCCTAGCGTGTTAACGATTCTACCAGCTCGTTACCTTCATGATAATAATAATAATAATAATAATAATAATAATAATAATAATAATAATAATAATAATAATAATAATAATAATAAAAGATGCCATGACCATGTGGCTAGAATGAACCGTTGGGAGCTCTGGAAATCACAGCCTACAAAGAGCAAAGACGTGGATTCAACAAACTCCAGGACTCAGCGAGAATGAGGATTACAAAATCCTGTGGGATGCAATGATATAGTGCGATCATCCGACCAGACATCGGAAACCGGACATTGTTGTGGTGAATAAAAAAGTAAGAACATGTATGATAATCGACATAGCATGTCCCGGTGACAACAGGATCAATGTGAAAGAAGAAGAAAAAATAAACAACTATGACGATTTGAAGTGGGAAATACGAAAGTTGTGGTCAATGAGGAGAGTAGACGTGATACCAATAGTAATTGGTGTTCTTGGAAGTATCGGCACTCAACTGCCAACATAGCTGAAAAAGATTGGTGCAAGTGTGAAGATAGAACGCCTACAAAAATTAGAATTACTTGGAATTGCAAGAATTCTTCACAGGGCTCTTGAGGCATGACCAATAAACAAGTGCCACCTTAGTCTGCTGGCTGTGGACAGCTGACACTTTCCATCATATCCAGCCTTTGAATTGTCCATCATATCCATCATATAAGCTTTGAATTGTCATATGATAATAATTCTTTCTGCTGTAAGTACAAGACCTGAAATTTTGGAGGAGAGGGCTAAAAGTTCTCAGTGTTAGTAGTTTTGGTTTATTTAAATAAACGATTACTATTACATTGTAATTCAAACCACGCTCTTTTGTTTTCTTGCAGGGTATGAGGAAAGGACAATGTCCATGGCCTATCGCAGGACATTCGAGACCGTGAAAATTGATGCCATTAATGTTCATCTTGAGCCATTCAAGTCAATACCCGTAGGAACGGTGAGCATGGAGGGAACTCCAGAGGATCGATATCTTGGGAAGGAAAGATGGGTCGTAGTGATTAGTGCAAAATCTGAGGAGTCAGATGAAACAAGGGGTGAAAAATCGAGGCACTTTTGTGTCAGGAATGCATAAATAGAGCTAGCACGAGCCTACCATCATAGTAGCGATAGAAAGTCAGAAAAAGGATACAGCGTGTCTGTGAGCCAGAGGCTGGGGTATGGATCCAATGCTTAGAGTTTATGGATTCACAGTTTTTCAGTACCATGTCGAAAAGCCGCAAATATCTATGAGATATAAATATGGATTTCTTAAAAGGAAAACAATACTTAGATACATTTCTGAGATACTAGATGAACCCACGTCACGGCAGGAAACGGGACCAAGGGTGGCGTTGTCCAATTTGCCCATTCACCAAAACCAAAGAGAGAGGGTCGTGGAAATGAAATTATGTAAACTAATAAGCACACCGATGGCAATACACCCAGCACGGTCATAACCTCTGGTTGAAATTAATAAAAGTAAAATATACATACATATACGAGGCGCGTTTAAAAAGTATCCGACTTTATCTTTTACCGCCAAAACTAATGCCGCGTGGGTAAAATTCTTTGGGTGGGAGGTGATGCCACCCTTCCTGTGCATGCATAAAACTTTTCGCGCTGGTAGGGCACGTTAATTCCCGTCTATTATGCGTCAGTTGCCGGCTGTTACGCGTCAGTTCCCGGCTCGTTGAATTTTCGTTTTCACGCAAGATGACCGAACGCATTAAATAAAGATCACAAAGCTATGTCTCATCGCCAGTGATGATGGTCTTCATGAAGTCTGGGTCGTAGTTTGCACAATCCAGCAATGTCCTGGGTGATTTCCATGCGGAGTTGCTTTTGCTGCTTTGCCAGCAACTCGAGGATGAATTTTGCCGTCACTCTCCGCATGCACAAATCCCCCGTTAAAATGGAATGCTCTGATCTTGTGATTATTTCCACTTTGTGAGAAATTTTCTAGATTTGTGATATGGTGGTCTTCTATGGCCATTCACCGAACCTTCTCAATCGGCTCATCGTTTCAGTTTGTGGATAGTACGGCCATGTTTGAAGCCGTTGTACTACACCTTGATCTAAGTTTTACCCATGGTATCATCGCGAAAGGCCTGGCTGAAGTCCCAACCTCCCGAGTTCTTTTACAGAGCTTAGAAAAGCTGAAGGATCGCTGCAATGAGTGTGTGAATCTGATGGGGTGAATATGTTCAATAAAATCATAATTAACTGATCGTCTTCTATTTTCTTTTACTCAAAGATAGGAACTTCTCAGCCTCGCTCGTATATACACACAAACATGTACACACATACATATACACAAACATTCATACACACGCATTCATACATATACACATTTATTCCTGTATTCTTAAATACATACATACATACATATATACATATGCATATATACACACAAATACATACATAAATATGCACATATTTGATATCGAAATTAGTCACGTCGGCGCAGGAAAGTATTTTTCGCTTTATGTAATTAGTTCAAAATACTATTTTTTTCTTCTTTAAATACAAGTTCGGTAAAAATAAGGCAAAAAGAAGTACTGTTATTTTGTTTTTAATAAATGCAAAGAAGTTCCAAATTAGAGAAGAAACCAAAGCAGTTATCAAGCGGTTAAATCAAACTGTTAAATCACACGTGGATTACTACGGCATACGTTGTGGCATAGGAACCAAAAATCTATATATATAGTACCTTTATCTGGGCCCCCTCTTTATGTACGAATATATGGTTGTTTAGGCCTGAGCTTATGTGTATGTAAGGGACGACCGTGCGAACTCAAAAAGGAGAAATGGTGACGAATGGGAAAACAGAGGACTCCTTTTATTTAAACGTGTCACACGGTCGTACACAAAATAATATATATCAAATATGATATACATGATATGTTATACGACGATAACATAGATGACCAGTAATGAATGACCACAACCGTATTAGATGAATAACAGAGATATTTATTGTAGCGTTAAAGATGTATGTCTGTGTGAGAGTGTGAATGCGACATATAAGAACATAATCAAAGACAGGCCGTCATACAAAGAAAAGTGTGTATGTGAGTGATACATGTGTGTGTATGTGAAATATTACAGCAGAGAAAGAGTCAGTAACACGTGAGCAATTATACCAGATCTTTAGTACACTAAGGGAAAGTTCTGTATGTGAAAGTGAGGAGAGGCTGAGTGTGGCAGTGCTGATCACTTGTTGTGATGTCGTGGCATCGATGCCGGGCCGTGATTCTTGTTATACAGATGTTCGTCGCTGGCTGAGAACTCTTGTCTGTTTATTTACCGTGGTGAAGCTGAGTCACCTAACAGAATCGAAGAGAGAGATGTGCCGCGGTAGTTTGGTGTACATAGAAAGTCGTGTAGACGCTGGTGGAGATTGTTGCTGGTTAGTAGTAATCGTGTTGGTCATGACGATGATGCTGGATAGTAGTCGTAGACTCTTGTTGCTGATGTGGCGACGGCGGTGGTCATCATTGGCTGGACGAAGCTGTTGAAGTGGTCGCTGGAACTGCTGCTGCTGTCGTGTGGTACACGGAACAGTTCTCAAAGAGAAACTGGACCGAGACAAACTTGTTGGGTATGAGTTAAAGCTATTTATAACAAACTATTGGCTCCCGAAGGCTTCAGAATTTTACTCTATCACGTGACCTTATTAGGGGCCGTGATTGGTCAGTTTGCGTTCTGGCGGGAAAGGTTCGAAGAAGTTGCCGATTCGAATAATGATCGGTCACGTGATGACAAGGAATGGGTTCTCTACTACGCTCGCATTTATTTATATTTAAATGAGAAGATTGTATGTAATGGCGATAGTAGTTTTGTATCTAGTGACGATAGGTAGTTTCACTACATGTACATATGTAACTTTTTTTTTTGTATGTGTGCATCTGCGTATTTGAATGTTTCTTAATATTTCATCTGGAAAGGGCGGCGAGATAGCAGAATCGTTAGCATGTTGACCAAAATGCTTAGCGGCATTTCCTCCATCTTTACGTTCT
Organism: Octopus bimaculoides; assembly: GCF_046866305.1. Lineage (NCBI taxonomy): Eukaryota > Metazoa > Mollusca > Cephalopoda > Octopoda > Octopodidae > Octopus > Octopus bimaculoides. Next base: position 97,351,383 of record NC_142934.1, on the reverse strand, counting down.
GAGTTCAAATTCTACCGGGGTCAATTTTGCCTTTCATCCTTTCGGGGTCGATAAAATAAGTACTAGTTGAGCACTAGGGTCAATGTAATCGGTTAAGCCCCACTCGCAATTGCTGGCCTTGTGCCAAAATTTGAAACCAGTATTTCATCTGAAAAGATGAAATATTAAGAAGCTGTGCCATCTATTTATTATTTATATACTTATTTATTTACTTATTTACTATAGTAGCTTTTGTATATATCTTATATTTCATTTTATTAGTTTGTATTTATACCTATAATTTATTTTAACCAACACATAGTAGGGTTTTCGCCAAGCCCCGGCAATCAAACGGAAAAGAGTGGTTTGCCTTGAACGATCTAATGGCCAGAAGGGATTCTTTTCTCCCCGCCAGCAGTGCATGGCTTTTTAATGTTTGTAATAGATGGTACCACATGCACCGGGCTTATGACAGCTGAAGAAGTGCGATTATTATCGTATTGTTGACACAGAAACTTGAAGTTCTGAATATAAGTCTCTATACCTGTATCATTCAATAAGTAAATAAATAAATACATACATAAATAAATACCTACATGCATACATACGTGCACGAGCGCGCGCACTTACACTCACACACACACACACATGGTATTTTCACGTCCGAGTGTATACGAACATGTTAAATATATTGTGTACGGTCATACATGCACGCACACATATATTATAATTTTTACGTCGTTCAGTTAAAAACGAATTGCATACATGCATTGCATATATATATATATATATATATATATATATATATATATATATATATATATATATATATATATATATATATATATATATATATACATACATACATACACACACACACACACACACACATATATATATATATACATACATACATGCACAACAACTCATACACACATTGATATGAATATAAAATTAAATTACTAATAATATAAAATCAATGATGTTGGTGGCAGCAGTAATGACAACGAGATGATTGTGTACTGTGTGTGTGTGTGTTTGTGTGTGTGTCAGAGTTGACAACTAACAAATGAGAAAATGTATATGTTAGCAGAAATGAACAGATGTCATTTGTTCGTTTTAACCATGCTGGTTATAAACATTTTTTTTTCAAAACTAAGCACATCCCGAACAAGCATTATTATTATTATTATTATTATAGGTTTTTGCAGTCATTTTCGTACGTTTGTCATTCAATTTGATAATCGGGACAGTCAAAGTCGCGAAAAATATTAGCGCCATAAAGTTTGTCATTCAAATTCGTTTTTTTGAGCATTCGGTTTCGCATTTCGGTCAAAGAATTTAGTTAGCATTTATATCATTCAAATTAAAATGCCCGTCGAGAGCATTCGAATTAGTCGGAATGCGAAGAAGCGTCTTTTCGAACTTTCAAATTCGCACGTGAGCATACGAGTTCGGATTAAGTTTATTCAATTTAGCACGAATTTTAAATGTGTCTTTTTACATACTAAGAAGTGAATGTTAAAAACGACGAATTTTAATGACATGTTTTGTCATGCAAATTTTATTATGTTGTTAAAGCTACAAGGAATTGATCCCTACGTGCCTGGGGGAAAAGCGGAACTCCGAAATTGTTCCTAAATGGCACAATTTTCTTAATATACATCTGCTTTCGTTTGTTTTTTTTTGTCTGTTCAGTCTTTTGGTAATAACAATTGCCCACTATCAGATATAACGAGGAGGTAGTGAGAACATCAACTCATGCTGTTATAAGGTTCTCGAGAATAACAACAAATCAACAATAACAGTAATGGTTATGACGACGTTTTTCAAAAAATCAAGTAACAAAGTTACCACCAGCAACAACAACAATATAAGAGACAACAACAATAAAAACAGCAACAACAACAGCAGCAACAGCAGTAGCAACAAGAATAACAATCACAAAGGTATCAGTGTGACTCCGCAAGCCGAAAAGTTTTTGCTGGAATGGCAGGGAAATGAGCATAATACTTATCGCTCTTCCGAAACAGCAAGGAGGTACACATGATACAGGCGAAACAGATTGTGAAGGTGAGTAGGGGAGGTTAGAAGTTGCCATTCTAGCTGAGGTATTGGCAACAACTGCCTAAAAGAAGGCGATATATATATACTAAAATGCGACTCTGAAGCAGTGACACACATCCTGTTAGAAAGAACCCTGAAAAAATATGGGTTTATATAAATCATTTGGTGGGTGTTTGCCTGTGTTATTCTGGAAGACAGTGACATCCTCTTCGGCGTAAAAGGAAAGGATTGGGGGTTTTGACCTGGGACCACAGAGGAGACCCTCCTCTAGGTCAAAACAGAAGACATGAAAAAGATTCCAGAGTGTATATGTCTGCCTCAGTATAACGAAGCTGTGTGTTGCAATTGAGGGCTGAAGGCCAGGATGTTACTCGTGTGTGGTGAATAGCCACTGCCATTTTTGTCTTCAATTAAAAAAGAAACAAAGAGAAAACTCCCACTACTGCCGACACCACAGCCCCAACAACAGTAGCAGCTAAGGAAACACAAACAACATTAGCAGCACCAACATTAATAACAACAGCAACAGCAACAGAAAGAACGATTGGAAGTCTTGTCATGTACATTGCTTTGCCTTGTACATCTTTTGTATTTCAATTGTTATTATTATTATTATTATTATTATTATTATTATTATTTTTTATTATTATTATTGAGTGAGAGAGCAGTGCATGCCATCAAAGTGACACTGGGGTAAAATATACGAAGCCCAGTATACCCATCATGACTACTGCGCGACATGGTGATCTCATATCCAGATAAACAATCCATGACCTTGGAGGTGGGGCTCAGTTAGAATTTTTCATCCGGTCGAGTAGCCCATCCCGCTCAAAAGGTCCCTAAATAAGGTTTGCTTAAGGATGTTGAACGAAACACCCATGTTTCCAGAGGTGAATTATTCAAATCCCAAAGAATTCCTTTCAACACATGGCTATGATGCTCCCCAACTCCTTCTGCTTGTAATCAGAGGTGCATATGTCGGCAACCACTAAGGAACATGCTCAGCTGATCAAAGTCAAACAACTGACAAGCAAATCTGTGGTATTGAGCAGAATATTTGCTGTAGCCCATCTGTTATACTAAGACAAAACAATGTATATGATAAGACTTCCAGTCAGTTAAGATGAAAAGCCATGAGAGCCATTGTCTGTTACTGCACCAGGGCATTTATTATTATTATTATCATCATCATCATCATCATCATCATCATCATCATCATCATCATCATCATTATTATTATTGTTCAGTAGTTTTATTTTTATAACGTGCTTTCACTTCACTACCGAGCGCAGCTCTGTGCGCCTTGGGTATGTGCTGTGGTTTGCTGTGGTGCTCTTATGTTTACTGTATTGAAAGTGTTTTGCGTAGAATGTGTGCAGTGCCCAGTAGTGCAATTTTCTGTATGTTATATATATTTGTAAGTCCTGGTGTTTTTGTTATGTATTTGTCTGAATATTTTTTTATTATACCTAAGGCACCTACTATGATAGGAATTGTTTCTGTATTTAGATTCCACATTCGAGTTATCTCTATTTTCAGGTCTTTGTATTTTGAAAGTTTTTCCATTTCTTTTAGAGAAACGTTGTCATCTGCTGGTATTGATACATCAATTAGAAAGCATTTTTTTTCTTCATGATCTTTGACAACTATATCTGGTCTATTTGCCTTAATTTCTCTACCTGTGTGTATTGGCATATCCCAGAGTATGGTTGCTTTCTCGTTTTCTGTGACCTTTTCTGGCGTGTGTTTATACCATCTTTTTTCTGTTGTTATTCCATAGTGTTGGCATAGCTTCCAGTGTATATAGGTCCCAGCTCTGTCGTGTTTGTGAATATATTCCTTCTTAGCCAGGACTGGGCAGCCAGAGATAATATATGTTATATTTTCTCATTTTTATCAACTATAAGGTAACCGTATGGGTGGTTCTGGACTAATTCTCTGATTTCGATGGATATGTCTAATTTAATATTCCTAGTTTCAGTTAATTTCCTCTACCTCTTCTTTCAGTAGTTTTGAATATTCTTTAATCCCAGACTCATTTTTATATCCTGGTTGAATATACGAACAATTTTTAATAATTTTTTTTCTTTTTTGACTGCAGTATCATTCCTCTTAATTATTGTAAAGTCATCCCTGTAAGCTTTATAATTTGTCCGTAGCATCTGTACATTTGGGTCGTTTCATTCAATAGATTTTTTGTCAAGTCAGGACTCAGTAAAAGATTAGAGAGGATAATGAGTCTTCTTTTTAAATGACTCCTTTTTTAACGAGTCTTTCTTAATGTATCTTTTTTAATGCCTACATTTTTTACTGATGTAGGACTGTTTTGATTATATTCTCCTGGCTGGCTTTGTAATGATATTTTTGTAATGATACTGTTTCAAATTTTGACATGTTGGGGCTACTTTATTTATGTAGAGGGTCTCCATTACATAAGATTGTACGATGCTAGCAAATGTCTCCCGGTAGTTAATCGTAGCCATACTTTGTTTTGCTCTACCCATTTTCCTATCTTCCATGATCGCTTGGTTCACTTGTAGCTGCTTTTTACGGTTATACATTCACTTCCGACAACGTTTCTGCTCCTCTGGTAATGAAGTACAAGAAGTCCATAAATTACCTATGCATTATGGAAGTTTCAAAGATAATTTATGAACACCCTGTATTGCTCTCACAATGTGTAACCATCCTGTTGTACACTACGGATATTACGATTTTTATAGGTCTTTAGTTTTCTGGGTCTCTGGTATCATTACCACCCGACAACTAGTCGGATGTTGATTCTAATTAACACTATTGAATGATCCTGCCATATAAATAAAATAAATAAATGCGCCCTTTTAAAGCCTAGCCAGGCTCATGGGCCCGGTTTCCCGGTTTCAATGGCGTATGTGTTCCCCAGCTGGACGGGACGCCAGTCCATCGCAGCGTTACTCATTTTTGCCAGCTGAGTGGACTGGAACAACGTGAAATGAAGTGTTTTGCTCAAGAACACAACGCGCCGCCCGGTCCAGGAATCGAAACCACAATCTTACGATCATGGTGCTGACACCCTAACCACTAGGCCACGCGCCTCCACCTCCTGCCATATACTCATGAGTATTCGTCAGACGTTTGTTAATTCCAGGCACTTACCAATTACTTCAGTTCTGAACATATTTGTGAGTTCCTTACCTGTTTTGGTGGTTAATACTTGTGGTGGTATTCTGTATTTTTCTTTTCACTTCTCTTTTTTAAACCGATTTTCATTTTTGATTCTATTGATCGTCTTTGCTTCATATTTTTTTCTCAGTGTGCATGAATTTTCGTTGTTATCGTTGTTTTCTAGTATTAGATGACAATTGACCACGTCAGTGCAAAGTTCACAGACGTGATCGAATTAACAGATTGGGCTATTGAGCAATATGCCAACACTTCAACATAAAACAAATAAGAAAGTGAAATAACTCTTTTTTTAGAACGGTGAAATTTGAAGCAGATAAAGATATAAATAATACCGTAAGTCGAAGGCTAACCGTGGGACTCAAACCCACAACTTCTGCATACTTCTACCTCTGGATAAAAGCAACAACAAACAAATCTCGCTGGTAAAAATCCTTTCTGTTATAGGCACAAGGCCTGAAATTTTGGGGAGGGGGATAGTCGATTACATCGACTCCATTACTCAGCTGGTACTTATTTTATCGACTCCGAAAAGATGAAAGGCAAAGTCGACCTCAGCAGAATTTGAACTCAGAAAGTGAAGAGAAATACCCGGCGTGCTAACGATTCTGCCAGCTCGCTACCTTTCTTGCTGGTAAGAATAAAATTTCTAAAATGGATAAAGAAATTCAAAGGGATGCTTTGGTCCAATGTGAGAATGTTTGTCATGTTTGCAGGGGATGTGGGTTCACGAGCAACTTTCAGATTTTTCTATCTAGAGGGATTTTTAACCCAATATTTACGTTATTATTTATAGCCTTAAAAAGGCGGCGAGCTGGCAGAATCGTTAGCACGCCGGACAAAATGCTTAGCGGTATTTCGCCCGTCGCTACTTTCTGAGTTCAAATTCCGCCGCGGTTGACTTTGTCTTTCATCCATTCGGGGTCGCTAAATTAAGTACCAATGAAACACTGGGTCGATGTAATCGACTCATCTCCTCCTTCAAAATTGCTGCCCTTGTGGCAAAATTGGAACCCATTACTTATAGCTTTATCTGCCTGGAATACCACAGTTCAAAAATAAATAAATAAAGAATTATTTCTCGTTTCTAAATTTTTATAACGTCAAAAATATAAAAGGTAGTAACACATGTATCAGACATTGTATGACAAAAACTAGACGAAGTAACCAACAATCTGGAAACAAAATATATCGTGCAGTTCTGTATTTAAGAGGTGACGAATTATGTACATTATTTACATTTGACGGATATGCCCACAGGAATATGGCGTAGTGGTTAAGATCGCGGGCTACTAACCCCAAGATTCCGAGTTCAATTCCAGGCAGTGACCTGAATAATAACGATAATAATAACATCGAAAAATACCTTAGGAATGAGAACCCAGGTTCGAAATTTCCCCAAGACACCTGATGAAGGCTGGAGGGTATATCAGCCGAAACGTTGTGTTAACAACAAACAAGATGAGGACAAATATCCGTCAAATGTAAATAATGTAAAATCTATCTTCTAGATGAAGTTTATTTAAACGCTAGAAAGATAACTAGTCAGTTAAGGTTTAGGACAATCCTTTTTTTAATACGAAAGAGTTCATAGAAAAGCCTAATAGCTGTGATCTTCTATTAACTGTTCAGTGGACTAATAATTGCCGACGCAAATCACCACCAATCTCTCTGTCATATAGTCTGGGTCTACAGGTAGAAATACTGAGAATGTTGAGAATGGAGATCCACAAAATAACAATCAGAATCTGATAGAAAATTTTCAAACGTTAGTTTGATAGACATGTCGAGCCTTCAAAGTGATTACTCCTAATTTTAGTTGGTTATTTACTGCGGGAGGAAATTAGTTCTTCAGTGTCTTTCCACTCTATCCATATCTTAACTTCGGTCTTTACAAATGCTTGGCTGCATTTGATAGAAATTGCGCTCATTCTTACAATTACGAAGACAGAGGCAAAAACAAATCAAAACAATAAAAATTACTAGACTGATTTTTATGTTAAATTTGAAATGTATTTTTATTTCATTTTATTGTATAATTCTTTATTTACATCAATAAATTTCTAGTTCAATTTTCACCCTTACATACACAGATATACAACTAATACATGCACATACACTAACATCCACATACACTCATACGTTCTATACAAATGTATCTGAGTGCATGCAATAGCATTTATTTACATCATATACATAACATCAAGTTATGACAGTTGGTCCCTGTAACCACCCACGTTTATATACACTCATCTATAGATGACCGGTACTTCCGCATACAGAATTTATACGCATATTTTCAGACATGATACATAAGTGTTGGGTCATCCCATAAATAATGCAGTTTTTTTTATACTACTTTTATTTTTCAAAATTAAGATGAAGTTATTCTTTAATATAAAATATACTCTCTTTCATTTTCTACAATGCTCTTCCATCTATCTGGTAGACTTACAACGCCCCTCTTCCAAAGTTCACTTGTCCGTGAGGGAAAATACTCCTCCAGTACTGTTCTGACCTCGTCTACAGAATTCATATTTTTTTCTGTCCAAATGACTTTGAAGACTATGGAATAAATGATAATTACATGGGGCAGTGTCCGGCGAAGATGGAAATCGTTTCCCACTCAAACTACTCTAGCCTTTGGAATGTTATCCTTGTCGTATGTGGAAGAACACCTTTTGTCTTGAAAGCAAAGATGGTCGTTTTTATTCTAGCGCAGGTATCAATGAATAGTTGAATGACTAAATCCAAGCTTCTCTGCTAGTTCCTCAACAGTTACAATGGTATTTTGTACCACCAGGATTTGCAGGACGTCCTCGTCGATCTCTACAGATCTTCCAAGGCGAGGTTCGTCTTCTAGGCTGTAGTTTCTGGCTCGGAATTTCTAGAACCACCGTTGACACTGGCTTGCACTTATTGTCCGATCCCTATATACTGCAATAATATTCCTCGCACTTTCCGCTGCGTTGTTGCTTTTATTGAATTCATAAAGCAAAATATGCCGAATATGCTCCTTTGTAACTTCCATTACAGCCTTGAAAAAATAACTGTTAAAATCGAACTGCACTCTTTAAACTTGCACTAAGAATAAGGAGAAGGTAAAATTACTACCTGCTTTTATAGCATGTTGATGCAGATAGTTTATCTCGTTCCCTTCTGACTTTTAGTCCATGCAATTGAAAAAAATCACATTATTTATGGGATGGCCCAATATCTTTATGACAACATATAGAGAGAGAACATGCAGGAAAGATCACATGCAGGAAAGATCACATGCAACCGCTGCACCAACTGAATTTATGCTTTGCTGCATCAACAGAAGTGTTTTTACAATATTTTCTTCACACAGAAAAACATAGTAAGCAAAAACATCACAGAGCATTTTGAAGACTGGTATTGGAAGCTGCATTTGTAATTGGATGTGTCTCTTCTTCATTTTCGGCCTCGGCTCGCTTTTTGTCCTGATTCCATGCCCATAACCAAACAATGAAGAATATCACACAAACTCCAAGCAACAAAGCCACTGTAATGCCAATTGCTAGAGGTGTGTAATTTTCTTTAGCTTTCTCTTTAAGAGAATCCCTTTGAGAAGGTGCTGAATTAATTTCTCCAATTGTGTTACTAGAACCGTGTCCATTGCCTGTTACACTTGCTATCGTTTTTATTTCAATGGACATTTTCGGAGATGTTGAAGACTGGGAAAGTTTCGAGGTGTCACTCATTTTAGTGAACTTCCTTGAATGCATTCGACCATTCACTCCTGTTGGTGTTGTAGCTGTTTTTGCTTCACGAGATGCATCATGTGCACTTGTTTGCGTATGCTTACCAAGTTTTGGTGCTGTTACTCCTTCTGATACCTTTGAAACAGGTTCTTTTAATTTTGAGATAAATTCTGATCTACCAGAATTATTTTCTACATTTGACGTAGTAGGCTTGCCTGGAGAAACGGATGAAGATGGACGGATACTGGAAGGAGTTATGGAATATGAGGCACTTTTAGATGTTGAAATTTTTTCACTATTAGTTGAACTTGGATTCCATTCTTTTGAAGTATCTAAAAAATAAGAAGTACGAAAGAAATGACATTTGTATTACCATGATACATATACACATATGTATGTACGTACACACACACACACACACGTGTACACATACGTGCACGCGCGCACACACAAACAAGTAGAAGCGGATGGCTTAGTGGTTAGAGTGTTGGACTCATGATATTAAGATTGTGGTTTCGACTCCTGGACCGGTCAATGCGTTGTGTTCATGAGGAAAACTCTTCATTTCACTTGCTCCAGTCCACTCAGCTGGCAAACAGACCAGCGTTCTGTCCAGAGGGGAATATATGCGTCAGGGAAACAGGGAAACTAGCCCATAAGTCGATATGAGTCAGGAAGGATCTTTATCCTTTCTTATACACACATCTCTGTGTGTGTATATATATATATATATATATATATATATATATATATATATATATATATATATATATATATATATATATATATTTATATATATACATACACATTATATATTTATATATATTTTTATGCTTACATATATATAAATATATATATATCTATATCTTTATATACATATATATACACACACACATATATGTAGGTATCACTACATCATATCACACACACGCAAACACGCACGCACACGCCCCCCCCCCCCACACCAATACTATTTCCAGTAAAGTTCTAGACTGGATTTCAAAAGTGGCAGGAACGTTGGGACCGTTGTATTGCTGCACAAGGTAACTATTTCTAAGGAAATGATGTTTAAACTTAGGTAAATAAGTTATTATTTCATTAAACATTACTAGACCTGAAACTTTTTGATACGACCTCGTAACAGAAACAGAAAGAGTAGGCAAGAGCTGGGAAGTTGCAACCAAAATATACCAGAACATATTGGCGCTTGCTAGCGGAGAATCGAGACGTAGGGAAACATGCTGGAGTAAACAAATAAATGTGTTCAAGCTCAGATCATTCCATTTTTATTTAATTCTGGAATACTATGTCTCCTCCTTTTGAGATGGTAAGGTATATTTTTAGGGAGATTTAGTTGCTGTTTCTAGTAGACAGAGCGAGTGTACAAGAGACAGTCTGCATTTTATTTCAAAATTGGTGTCATAGAATACAGCATACTAGGTTGTCTGTCAAATAATTGTCAATTCAGATTCCATTTCCGTTAAGGTACAGTGTTCTCTGTGTATAGTATCTATTTCATTCCTATACGCCACATACCTATAAAGTGGTACCATCGGTAAATAATCGGTAAACGTTTTATTCACTTGTGCTGAGTGCAAACCTTCGCAGAGAATAATTAGTTGGTTGCATTCATATTCAACAGGGAGAGCGAGAGGGGGAGAGAGAGAGAGAGAAAGAGAGAGAGAGAGAGAGAGAGAGAGAAAGAAAGAAAGAAAGAAAGAAAGAAAGAAAGAAAGAAAAAGAGAGCTTAATCACTTCATTTTATCTTCTTTTCGTTTCAGTCATTGAACTGCGGCTATTCTGGGACACCGCCTTCCGGAGTTGTAGAAGAACGAACAGACCACAGTGCTTATTTTTCAAAATCCAGTACTTATTTAATCGCTCGTTTTTGCCGAACTGCTAAGTTTCGGGGGCATAAACAAACCAACACCGGTTGTCAAGCGGTGTGGGGTCGGACGCAAACACAAAGGCAAACTCGCGCGTACACACATGCGCACACGTACGACAGGTTTCTTGTATTTTCCGTCAACCAAATCCACTGCACCAGCAAGCGAAAGACTCCGGGTAAGGCTTACCAAGGAATCACCAAACTGGACCGTTGACCTGCTTAGTTCAACGATTTCATATTCGGGGCCAAGGCGTGCCTCGAGTAGAGGCATACGGTTGTGGCTAACAGCTTGAGCGGAATGAGCGCCACAAAGCTAACTTGCTCATGGTACATTGATGATGATGACAACCAGACCAGAACCCATGCCAGATCGGTCGTCGCCCAGTTTAACATAAAAAGAGTGGACAGGTCCCAATCTCACCAATTCAGAGAGGGCAATAGAAGACCGAGAGAAGTGACGACATCTGGTTGCAACGGCATCAACGAATGCTCCAGCGACCACGTCAAGGGATAGGAAAGAAGGAACCGTTTGGTAAATAATTGAGTCGTTTGTTACATTTTCATAACGGACCAATCACTAGTTCACGGCATTCATGAAGTCATGGATGTTAAGAGATTGTTTATATGACTCAGGTAGTGGGTATTATTGTTAGAACCAACCAATTTTTAGATTTTTTAATTTATTTATGCTTATATCTTTCGCGTCTATAATTTGGTGAAAAGGGAACACTCAATTGAATTTAGTAAGTACAATCGCTGTAAGGAATGGAAAATCTAGTGTTTTGGGTTTCTGCTAGTGTTTCGGGTTTCTGTGAGTAAGAGGGAGAAAGAGAACGAGAGAGGAAGGGAGAGAGGGAGAGAGAGAGAGAGAGAAAGAAAGAGAGAGAAGACATAATTTCTGCTGTGGGTAGTTAAGTAATGATAAAGAGTAGTGATGAAGGGTAGGATGAGTGTAGAAGCCGGAGATGTAAAGCGGGCCCGAAACCCAGTTAAAGACTATTCCATACGAACAAATGAATATTAATCAATGACCCAGACACTAACCTCACAAGTATTCAGTCAACTGAATCAACGACACAAAAAGGTGCAAGTAAATCCGCACATGGGTTGTTGTTTTACTTACCATTGCAAGCAACACGCCACAGTCGAATGTCATCAATTGCAATGTCATTTTGGTAATTCTTTTTGCGTACTCCTTGTATCACAATCTATTAACAAGACAAAATATCATAAATGCACGAGTGATTAATACATACGTATATGCATAAATGCATACATACATATATAATACATATCAACATTATATATACTAGCAGAAAGACAGCCCTCCGGGCGGTATTCTGCTAGTCACTCGATAATATTTCCACATTTGATTCCCAATTCTTATAATTTTTATGATATTTTAAGTTTAATTATTTTCGTGTATCATAGTGCACACTTGCTTAGTAAATATTACTTTCATTATTTTATCACAGTCATAATCTCTCTTTTTAAGCAAACGTCAAGGTAGTCCATCTACATTTAATGTGCCAAAAATTAGCAAAGATCACATAAAGATATTTTAATACTTATAGCGTATCCAATAGCCATAGCGACAAATTTACTTGAAAATTCTTTGATAATGACAGAAAGAAAATAAGTCATATGAGTTCGAAGCTTCAGTAAGTTTTAATAAGTTGTCCAATATAATTTATTTTCAGTATGTATAAATAATAAACTGAGGGCATTTACACAGCGAATTTAAGTAAACAAAATACCTGGTTTCCTCATCCGAAATAACGAAATAAAACTTGAAGCACTGCCTTTAGTCGTGTAAATCCCCAAGACTTATTCTTTGTAACCCTAGTACTTATTCTATCGGTCTCTTTAGCACCTGTATTTCAAAGGGTGAGCCTTGTCACATTCCGTCTCATGCTGAAGCTCCCTGAAAGCTACGTTAAAGGTACGCGTGTCTGTGAAGTGCTCAGTCCTTTGCACGCTAATTTCACGAGCAGGCTATTCCGTTGTTCGAATCAGCTGGAACCATCGTCATCGTGACCAACGGAGTGCCATTTTATAGGAATAGGTATGTCACCTGAAGAATTGAAACTTCATGTAAATTATGAGTCGGAAAAATTTTATTCAAAATGTTTAAAAGAGGAGAGAATATTTTCCATCAGGTTCAGGCAAGGCTGTGCGATATAAAGTCTGCTTTCCAACCACATGGTTTCAGGTTCAGTCCCACTGCGTGGTACATTGGGCTAGTGTATTGTGAGTTAATTTGGTAAACGTAAACTAAAAGAAGACCATCGTTCATATATATATATATATATATTGGGATTTTCTTTTCGTAATGAGATAAAAGACCAAAGCTGTGTATAATATAGAACATTTATAATGTTCTATTTATAAATGTTCTATATTATACACAACCTTGGTCTTTTATCTCATTACGAAAAGTAAATACTTATATTCACACGCTGATATATGACCTACGTTGGACCCCTTATTCGCATAACTACCGAATCTGGAGCTTGACTGTGGTCTATCCATAGCACTTACTCAGCATTACCTGAAACCTCTGGGTCTAATTGACACCACAATCGCTCATAACCTATATATATATATATATATATATATATATATATATATATATATATATATATATATATATATATATATATATATATGTATGTATGTATATATATATGTATACATATGCATATGTATATATATATATATATATATATATATATATACACATATATATATGTGCGCGCGCGTGTGATACCTCTCACCTTCACTTGACAACTGGTATTAGTTTATTTACGTCCCCGTAACTTAGCGATTCGGTAAAAGAGGCCGACAGTATAAGTACCAGACTTTAAAAAGTAAATTTGCTGGAGTAAGACCCTTCAAAGGCAGTGCCCCCAATATGGTCATTAACTGGAACGATTAAAAATTTAAAAAAAAAAAGAGAAAAAGAAAAAGATACAGTGCCAAAAAGAGCATAAATATTTTTATATTACCTGAAACGATTCTGTTATGTTTTCCAGTTGAATCTTTACCTCGTGCCACTTATTTCCATGATCACCGGTCTCATTAAACAGAATCTTGGACTGATTCAAGTATTTACTTACTGGGCGCAAATACATCTGTAGAAAACCAGGTTCTGGAATAAATTGCAAGTGTTAAGAGGAAGAAAATGAGCAAAAATATAAATCTTGAAACCAAAATTTTATAATCTAATGTAATTTGATGGATCACAAAGGGCCGAGTCGATGGAATACCGAACCTTTGATTAAAAAGCTAACATTTAATATTTAATAACTTGATAAAACCCGCCAGTATTAAATAGCTGTATATGTAGTTATTCAACCTTAGGCAACTTTGAACGAGCAAACCTCTTATCAAAAGCATTCTGGCTGCAACCATTCCAATTTACTCTTTTTTTCCCTCCATGTTTACGATTTCAAGAGTGATATCAGAGAGCTTGACTGCTATATCTAGCAGGTCGAATGATCACATAGGGTCTTCCTCTTTGGCACGTATAACCTTACATTTCACATATGCATTAGATATATAAATTGGTGCTAAGTAAGTTGCGTTTACATACTACATACAATAGATTTTTATAATTGCTTTGTGTATAACTCACAACAACTGTATAATTAGCCAATATTTCATCGAATTGCAGCAGTACCATATTAAGAAACATCCCTTGAGCATCATTTGGCGTATATTTAGATGCATTTGGTTTACATTTAGATAATATGTATTAAGAACAATTGTTCAAGAGGTGAACCTTTCACTCCGTGGATCATAAAGCTTAGTTTTTTTTATATATATTTGAGAATGCGAGATTATAGGGAAATAATCTTGTAAGAACACGAGCAACTATTATTTAAATCTTGTTTTAAATATTTATCGTTGTTACACGTAAAATTACTTTTATAATTCATGAAGTGTATTTTCGAATACTATATTTAACGGTTTGTCAATTAAATGTGTTACTTCATCTGTAATATCTCCATGTCCAACAATCTAAGAACCATTGACGTACATGAACATGCAGTCAGTAGCAGATATCCAACAGACATGGTTTATTTCTAACATAAGCACAAGGTCTCATATTTTCAGAGAAGATATATTCGATTTAGATCAACCCCAGAAGGATGAAGGGCAAAGTTGATCATCCCAGGATTCGAAATCTGAAGATAACGAGGCGTAAATAATATCCGCTGGTTATTTTGTCCGATCCTCTATCAAATCTGCCAGTCCTTTGTCATACACAGCATATAAGAGAAGACCCTCTTCGGTTATGAATGACCATGGGATTGTACCTAGAAAGTTACCCTCTGAGGCACAAGTCCGGGCAAGGTTGCTTGTGGAAGGCCAGCAGTCACCCATGCATATCAGCCTCCCCTCTCCATACCACTGATGTTTTCCAAGGGAAAGGCAAAGGCCGATACGGCTTGGCATCAGTGACGTTGCAAGTCATTTCTGCAGCTGAGTGAACTGGAGCAACGTGAAATAAAGTATCTTGCTCAAGAACAACGCGCAGCCTGGTCCGGGAATCGAACTCATGACCTCAAGATCGTAAGCTCGACGCTTTAACCACTGAGCCATGCGCCTTCACACAGCATATATATATATATATATAAAGCATGTGTTCGTCGGTCAGCGTTGTCCATGCATCTACATGTGTATGTACATGCTTAGGCAAGTCTTTTCTTTGGAGAAGGCTGGCAATTGCCGATGCATACAAGTTTTCCCTCTTCGCGTTACCAGTGTCGTTGTAAGCATTGCTGACAAAAAACCGAGACAAATACCGCAAGACATACCACCCGACACTCTAGCAGGTCCCGCCAATCTACTCACCAAGTATTACAAGTTATTACAAATAAAGTAAATATGTACCTCTTGCTCCTTGGCACCACATATGGTACCAAAATTCAAAACACATTGTAGAGTTGGTTTCTACAAATAAAGGAGACAATAATCTCGCTTTGCTGTCAATTTTCCGAGTAGAGGCTTCCATGTACATGTAGTAACCTGTGAAATAAAATTTTACTTAAATTGATATACTTTCAGAAACAGTGACAATACTATGTGAATTGGTGCTATACATACATACATACATACATACATGCATACATTCTCATACACGCACACAAATCACACAAATAACATGAGTGAAAGTTGAGGTAAAGAGCTAACAAACAAACAAAACCATTTTACGCAAAGTTATACAAACAAAGGTACGTGCCTAAAAAGTGTACAAATATAAATAGAAAATAAAACAAAACAAAGGAGTGTACAATGAAGCTCAGTGCACCAAGTGAAGAACAAAAAAGAATTTGATGTTTCGAGTTATACTCTTTATCAAAGAAAAGAAAAAAGAATTGAAGAGGGGACTGAGGGGCAAAAGAAAGAGAAAAGAATATGTGATACCAAAAATATATCTGTTCACAGGGCAAGTTTCAAGTAGAATAAAAACCAGTACTTGGAATAACACGACCAGAAGTGGAGGCGCAGTCTGGGTCACAGTGACGTTAAATGGGGAAAGAGGGATGGAGTGAGAGAGAATATAAGGGAAGAGTGAGAGAGAGGGAAGAGAAAAAAGAGAGAAAGAGAGAACGTGAGAAGAATGAAGAGGGAGGAACTACCGAAGGAGAGAAAGTGAGAGGTGTAGTGGGAGCTCACGATACCGGTGTTCGTGTGTATGTTCGTGGCCATGTAGGATATGTAGGATATGCATGTAGGAAAAGAAGGAGACCTACGCACAATGTATTTGTATCATGTCTTATTGTGTGGTGGAATGTTTGAAGGGAAGTTTGCAGATTTGAGGTGAGATTATATATCAGTGTGCCTATGTAATTTGTGGTACGTTTAATATATATGGATAGATGGGATGGTGTATGTGCGATGAGAGTGTAAAAGTATGGTGTACTATGATTTGATACTTATGGAGAGATGGAATGCACTGTGGTAGGGTGACCACACTGTTTATATTCGAAGGTCGAAGTAGCCGAGGCGAAAGATGAGGCTTCGTTCTTTTTGTTAGCAAGATGCAGGGGATGGAAAATAGCACGTGTAAGTGTGCTGAAGTGGTACCCATATATATATATATATATATATATATATATATATATATATATATTGGTAAAAATGGCCGCATATTAGCAGATCGTATTACTGAATATTTGAGTGACAACTGGTTATACACCACCACAACACCCGTTAGGTATCACTTCAGCTCACTTGCATATGCTATTCCCCATCCCATGCATCTTGCTAATAAAAAGAACGAAGCTTCATCTTTCAACTCAGCTACTTCGACCTTCGAATATATATATATATATATATATATATATATATATATATATATATATATATATATATATATATATATATATATATATATATATATATATATATATATATATATATATATATATATATATATATATATATAGTATATATATAGGAGACCATAGACCTGATATTTAAGATAGAAAATAGCGATGTTTGTGATGCATGCGAAATAGTCGGTGACATGGAAGCGACGATTGGTTTGGTTCAAGAAGCGGGGTTGTGTTCTGGATGTAAAAGTTTGTGCTACACCAGGCTCATGAGCAGGGGAAAGATCCGGGTTGGGTATAAGAGGCTTAGAAGAACTGTAAAGTAAGAAGTCCCGCAAATAAAGGGCTCGTTTGAAGCAAAGGAAGTCTCGTTCACGAATATGGTGGAGATGACAGGGTGTAAACGGAGTAGGCAGAAAGAGCGAAAGATAGATCATTGAAGAGATAAGGTATTGAAGTAAAGGGTGATGGAGGAAAAGGGAAAACGGTCAAGGGTATGGCAGATGCGGGTGTAATTTCAGAGGTACGATTAACGCTATGGGTGTGGAGAAGAGCATTATTAGCAATAGTCTAGTGATAATCTCGATGCACAAATTGGAGAGTACTGTGTAAGACTGGGTTTGAAAATCGTGACCATAAATACAAAGACGATGAAGGCATAGGAACTGCGAGTAGAAAGAGTTAGAATTGTAAGAGTAGGAAGAGTGAAATCAAGGTAAGACCGCAAGTCTATAGGATGCGTATAATTTTACAAGAAGAGAACTTATGATTGTGACAAATGTCGAAGCTGATGAAATCCTGGTAGACTGAAATCGCGATTTTGGTTGTCGATCCACGATGTTATTTCTGTTTTAACCAACACATTGTACAGCAACATTAAATATATAGTACAATACATAATCATTTTTAATAAGTTGTATTACATAATTAAAATTTAAGATCATATTTACCTTCTCTTAAATCTCCATATGTGTGGTCACTTGAAGGTCCTGTGTATTTGGTGTCAGTATCCAGTGAATGTCTTGTCCAGTCAAACTCATCTGTGTGGTCTTGCAGCCAACCACACCTTCCCTCTTCAAAATCGCAATGACTTTCTAAAGCAGTTTCTGCAATCGGAAATTGTTTATTATTATTATTATTATTATTATTATTATTATTATTATTATTATTATTATTATTATTATTATTATTATTATTATTTAGTAGTCTTATTTAGGATGTATTTGTAAGTCCTGGTGTTTTGGTTATGTATTTGTCTGAGTGTTTTATTATTATTATTATTATTATTATTATTATTATTATTATTATTATTATTGGTGGCTCGATAACAAGCTTTAATAACAGATGAAGCCCCCACACCTAATAGACAGCCTTTTTCCCACGTGGCATTAATATGCACCGGAGTCTAGGTTATTTGAACGAGAGAGCGTGACGGGTGACACGAGTCCGTACCACTTTAAACAAATTCATTATTGAGGTAGTTTGAAGGCGAGTTAAAAGTTCTCTAACGACGGGAACAGGTAAAGAGTGTTGCTGGAATTTCCTAGCCAGAATTTTACACACAGGTAGCACAGAGGATGATGGCCGTCTCTTGGTAGAATCCGAAGATATCCACAAGATTCATGTCCGCCTTTGTGTGGTAAGCACTCTTATCTAGGCGTATTACTGCTTCTCCGATATCGGAGGCGGAGTGATAAAAGGCACTCTAAAAAAAGTGTAGCCTTCAATAAACTTGGCATTAACTGTAAATGTCTAGTTATCCAGTTTATTGCAGTCGAAATAAAAATAAAAAATAAAAGAAACATGCTAATCTTTGGTTGTTGGAATGTAAGACCTTAACAAGACAGCAAAGACAGTCTAGGTCTAGAATGAAAAATGGCACTAATTGCAAAAATAATTGGTTCCTATAATATTGATATTGCTGCTCTAAGTGAAACCAGGCTGGTGAATTAGAAGTTGGAAATGGTTATACTTTCGGTTGTCAGTAAAATTCCATTTCATGACAAAATCATACTGATGGGCGATTTTAATGCCAGAATAGGTAAAAAAGCAGTGTGGTAAAAAGTAAAAGGAAAATATGGAACAGGAAAGATGAATGTAAGCGGTTTGCGACTGGTGTCTTACTGTTAACAGCTCGGTCTTACAATCACACAGTGTCTCAGCAGGCAGTGACCGCAGTGACCATCGTCGTCGTCGTCGTCGTCGTCATCATCATCATCATCATCATCACCATTATTATTATTATTATTATTATTATTATTATTATTATTATTATTATTATAAATGACGAAATCAATGTTAGAATATCTAAGGCTATAAGTGCTTTTGGAAAACTTTCCCATCATTTGTGCGATGAACAGGGTGTCAGTCTCAAAACTAAAATAAGTGTATACAAATCTTGTATTTTGAGCACACTTTTGCATTGGACACAAGCATGGACTCCTTACTACAGACTTATATGAAAATTGAAACCTTTCACATATGCTGTCCGCGCAATATCTGCAACATAAAATGGCAAAATAAGATATCAAATGCCAAAACCTTAGTAAAATGTGGTATCTCCAGTATCCAAAGCGTGCTGCTGAGAATTCATTGCAGATGGAAAGGACATGTTCGAATGAAAGATGACCGGTTTCCAAAAATTCTTTTGTATGGGCAACAAGTAGATGGGTATCGTGGTAAAGGATGACCTGTCCTTAGGTATAAAGATAAGTTGAAGCAATCAGAAAACCCTCTACAGCTTAACTTGACATCTTGGGAAAGTCATTGCTTAGATTGATCTGCATGGTGTAAAATGTGTCATGATGCATCAAAACAGTTTCAGTTGAGAAAAAAAAAAAGAACAATAAAAGAATTATATCCTGCAATCAACAGATACATTGCCCCAATCCCAAAATCAAAATCAACTTTGTCCCCATTGTGACTTCATAGTAAAATCCATACCTGAACTCAAATTAAATTCACGCATCCATCGTAATAGATACAGTTTCTTTGGATCTTTTCTTTTTAAAAGTTGTTTTTCTTTTCCTCGCTTCTTTTTCGTTTTTCAAAATTCATTATTATTTTTTAAAAATAATTTTAAATCCTCTCCTTCAAATACACTCATTCGTTGAAATCGACGGGAGTGATCAACACTATTATAAACGTTGTTAAGGCGTCGAACTGGCAGACTCGCTAGCATGCCGGGCAAAACGCTTAGAGGCATTTCGTCTGTCTTTATGCTCTGAGTTCAAATTTTGCCGAAGTCGACTTAGTCTCACATCCTACTGGGGTCGATGTAATCGACTTGATCTCCACCCTAAGAAGAAATTCAGGCCTTTTACTTAGAGCAGAAAGGTTATTAATTAGTATGGTGGATTGGTAGAATTGTTAGTGCATAAGATAAAATGCCTTATGGTATTTAATTCTGAATTCTTATTTTTATACTCTGAGCGCAAATACTGCATAGATCAACTTTCTGGGGTCAACAAAATAAAGTACCTGTCAAGTCCTGGAGTTGATGTAATCGACTAATCCCCTTTCCCTAAAATTGTTACTTTTGTGCCAAAATTTGAAACAATTTTTTTTACTATTAATTTCAGTAGCTTCATGCAAGGTTCTTTTGCACCGCAAGGTAACCCTCAACCTCCGTGTTCTTCATCCTTCTCTACCACTGCGTTGGTGGGCAATGGTGTACGTTACATGTGATTTGCTTTGTTGCCTCTGGTGTTATTTAGCGATTCGCTTGTGAAATACATGTTCTGTGAGTTAAAGTTAGATGGTGGTTGAGCGTCTTATGTGATGTGTGAGTTGTGCTATAGAATCAGGAGATGATAGTTCAGAAGTGAACTGAAGGAATACGTTCGGTGTACAGTGTGATTTGATAACGGGGCTATTTTTTTGTTTTAAGGTTTTTTTCAATGTGCACAATGCTCGAAGGTTTGGTGGGCTTTTGTAGGCCTTTTAGTTTTTTGTTTTATTCAAGGAATAGGTCAACTGACCGCGATTCAAAAGTAGCAGCCTAACACACTACAGTAAATAGTTTTTATAATTTAATGATTTAAAGATTTTAAATATTACATATGTAGTAAATCGTATACACAACTCTAGGTTACGAAAGACGTAAACAGATTAACATCGCTTGTCAAGCGGATTTGTGGAAAAACACACACACACACACACACACACACACACACACACACACACACACACACACACACACACACACACATTTATATATATACATACATGTGTGTGTGTGTGTGCGAGTGCGCGTACACATAGGCGCGGGCGTGGCTGTGTGGTTAGAAACTTGCTTCCAAACCACACAGTTCCGGGTTCAGTCCCTCTACGTAGCACCATGCATAGTTTCCTGGTCCCTTGTTCTGAAGCTTCTCAGAATCCATCCGGCTATTCGCTTACACACTGCCATCATCTTGGTGACAGGCATCGTTGCTCATATCAATCCCAAGATCATGCACCGTATGTGATTCTAGAATTGCCGCTCTTTTTGGTTCAAAGTATCGTTGTTGTGACTTCTGGGCACCAATTACCCGGCAGCGGAGGGCTTGGAATTTGCCTGCATTAAATTGCATGTTGTTGTCTTCGGCCCATTTATATATTTGATCGACGGAATCTGTATGGAAACCCGTCGTATATATATATATATATATATATATATATATATATATATTCCCGAGCGTCATACTAATATATACTTTTGTTATTTACACCACCTGTCCTCGTCTGTTGTTATTTTTTATATATTCTCCCATATATATATATATATATGCGAGTAAAAATAAATACAAAAAAGGTGTTTTTTTTGTATGATTGTGTATAGAGGAATATATTATTTTGTTTAAAAGAGTTCCAACACTGTCTGTTTTTTATGTTTTATTTATATTCCTGCAGAACCAATGTGGGGTATAGAATATGGAATATACAATATATAATATAATATACAATATATAATATAAAATAAAATAAAATAAAAATGGATGGCACCATGAAAGAAAGTATTGAATGTAGATGAAATATTGAGTGTTCAATATAAAGGATCAAATATATAAATATATAAATATAAATATATAAAGGCGACTCGAGTTTCAGGGCTATTTCCCTTCGTCATGGCCGGTATGACAGACTTTTATTGATATATATATATATATATATATATATATATATATATATATATATATATATATATATATATATATATATATATGTACGACCGGCTTCCATACAGATTCCGTCGATCAAATTCACCCACAAGGCGACGCTACTTGCCCAAGGTGGTATGCAGTGGCACTGAACTCGAAACTACGTGGTTGCAAAGCGAGCTTCATAGTCACGCAGCCATGCCTGCGCTTATTACCAAGTGTCAATATTATAAAAAAAAAAATAATCATAACAACATAAATCTGGTAACTTCAGTTATCATGCTACTTGACAACTTTAAGGGGATGTGTAAACAAGACAGGTATTTCCACGAGATTTGTGGAATGTTTATCAACATTGTTTGAATGATGACGATAGGACAAACAGTCAGTAGTAGTTTTACTAATTTTCTCCTTCAATTTATGTTTATCATATCTGATCAGTTTCATCCGCATCAAACATGGGTGGTTCCGTATTAATTCTCTGGTTTCAGTGGTTTAATCCAATTTATATTTTCATTACGAATTAATTAGCCTCTTGTCAGATTAGATTTGTTGCGTTTGTCTGATACCGGACTAATTTTCATGTACCAGCCATATTCATATACAGACTTAGAAGATTCTTCAGCGGGGAAATTTGGCTGCTATTCCTATCAGGTTGAGCGATCAAGTAGTCGATACCATTAAACGCTGTACTTGACTGGTACTCGATTTAATCGATACCAAACGGATAAAAGATGAAGTTAACCTCTGCGTGGTTAGAGCTTAGAACATAAAGATTCTGAACAAATTCTACAATGTATTTTGTTCGACGGTCAATCCGCTGCCCTTGACAGTAACACCGATAGTTCTTTTTAATTTTGACACAAGGCTAGCAGTTTTAAGAGAAGATTATATCAACCCAGTACTTGACTGGTATTTCATTTCATCGACACCGCAAGGATGAATGACAATCGACCTTGGCGGCATTTGTGACTCAGAACGTAAAGCCGAAAGAAATACTGTTAAGCATTTTTTCCGGTATGCTTATGATTCAACCAGCTCGCCTTGACAATGATACTAACAGTCCTTTCAACTCAGTTGGTACTTATTTTATAGACTCCGAAAGGATGAAAAGCAAAATCGACCTCAGCTGAATTTGAACTCAGAACGTGGAGACGGACGAAATGCAGCTAAGCATTTTGCCTGGAGTGCTAACGATTCTGCCAATTCACCTTGACAATAACGCTAATAATAACAGTAATAGCAACAGCAGCAGCTAGATCTATATGAGTTCAAGAATGGCGGCAGTTTTAGCAACAATCAGTTCTGTATAATAAATGTAAGTTGACACATTGATCCTCTACTGCCAAATAAGAATATATTGAAAACTATTTTGAATCTGTATTTTTATAGTAAGTAAAATACTTGCGTTTAGGGTACGAGTCGCATATCTATGAGGGTGCGTGGCTTAGTAGTTAGGAATTTTCGGTTCACGATTCTTAAGTCGTGAGTTCAATTCCTAGCAGCGCATTGTGCCCTTGAGCAAGATACTTTCTTTCGTAATGTTCCAGTCTAGTCAAAAATGAGTAATACATGTGTTTGAAAGGACCAACCTTATAACATTCTGTGTCATGTTGAAATCCCTCTGAGAACTTAGTTAAGGTACGAGTATCAGTAGAGTGCTCGACCACTTGTACATTAATTTCACAAGCAGGTTGCTCCGTTGATCAGATCACCCGGAACCCTCGTTTTCGTAACCGACGGAGTACCAAAAAGAAAAAGAAGAATAATTCCATCTATCCACCCACCCACCAAAAATGTGTCCGAGGAAACTAGTGGCCGTCAGATTAATATTGATAACAATCATACAACGAAGTTTGTGTGCCTTGGTCGAGGAGATACTAACGTTTCGGACTAACCGTTCATCTTCGTGGGGAAAAAAAATAACAGAAAAGAAATTTGTGTTATTAGATTAGTACTCACTTAAACATTTTGGAGGCAGTTTATTCCAATTAAATCTGTTACAGAATACTCTGTTCTCCTTTTTTTCCATTGCATAGCCGGCTTTGCACTGAAAGGTGGCTAGTGCCCCACGATGAGTGTATGTAACATCAAGAACACTCTGATTGAATTGCATTGGACGGCAACCACTTGCTGCAATAAAAGAAAGAATGCATAAAATGTCAATTTTTGAATTTTGCGACGTATATACCCACTCACCTTTCGCTTAAATAATTGAACACCAAGAATAATTGGATCCCAATATATTTCTGGTATATATTTTTGTTTTTCATTGACTTTGAATAAATGAGATGTATAGCCTTTATATATCTTAATTTGCAGAGGAATTTGTAGTGGGTAGTTTAGCTTAATCGGTCAAAGCATCGCGACGCGTAATCACGGGGATGTGAGTTCGAGTCCTCAGCTAGCCACCTACACTTTTCTCTGCAAAATAGGGGTAGTTTATCCTGTTCAGGCTATATTATTAGCATTATTCTGCGATTGAGAATTTAAAAAATCACTTCTTTAACTTTCTAAAGACATCTCAACGCTTCTAAAAGCAAACTTCGTTTGTTTATTTACGTTTGTCGTAATTTGAATTTAATATATATATATACACGACGGGCTTCTTTCAGTTTCCGCCTGCCAAATCCACTCACAAGGCTTTGGTCGGCCCGAGGCTATAGTAGAAGACAATCTATAAAGTATAGAGTTGAATTTCGTGTAGCCACCTTTTGGTAACTTTTCTCCCCTGTACTACCCATTTTTCTGGGTTCCTTTCACAGCTATGCCCCATTCGAAATTTGCATTATATTTTGTATGAAAAAAAAAAAAAAAAAAGGAGGGGAGCGGGGCTTGTCTGTAGTTTGTAGAGAAAGCGTTAAAAGTGCCTGAAAAAAAACATGGTCTTTTCCCCCAACTAAAAGACATGCAGAACTATCAAACAAGACCCGGGGTGGGGGAAAGAAGAGAAAACTAACACTCGATAGTTCTAGAACTCCTAGAATGAAAACCCAAACACCTGAAAACCTTCCCTCTATTCATTACTAAATGTCTTTCCCTCTTCATCATTGTTAAAAGAACAGAAGCTGGAAAAGATCGGTCGTATTTCATTCTAGCAGTCATTTTAAATGACTGAGACTTTGCTTTCCGTATCTATCGCTCCACACCTTTTCTTTACGGTTAAGAGAGTGAAAGTGCGTGGCTCAGTGGTTAGGGGTGTTTGGCCCACCTTCCTTTCATTCACCACTCACTGTCTCTGTATGTCTCTCTCTCTCTCTCTCACTGTCTCTCTCTCTCTCACTGTCTCTCTCTCTCTCACTGTCTCTCTCTCTCACTGTCTCTCTCTCTGTCTCTCTCTCTCTCTCTGTCTCTCTCTCTCTCTCTCACTGTCTGTCTGTCTGTCTGTCTGTCTCTCTCTCTCTCTCTCTCTCTCACTTCACCTCTGTCCCTCCTCTCTCTCGCTTTGCCACTCACTTCAACTATACCTCCTCTGCTTAATACCTTTTATCTCTCTTTATCTTTGTACCTCTCCCTTCAACTTTTTAATGTTTTCCTTTTTACGTAACATACACCACAGGTACGCACGTACGTACAAAAGCAAAAGTTAGCATATGAATATTTTTGATAATGATAATGATAATAATAATAATGATGATGATGATAATAATAATAATAATAATAATAATAATAATAATCCTATCTACTATAGGCACAAGGCTTGAAATTTTGGGGAACTAGCCGATTACATCGACCCCAGTGTTTCACTGGTACTTGTACTTAATTTATCGACCTCGAAAAGATGAAAGGAAAAGTTGACCTCGGTGGAACTTGAAATCAGAAAGTAGCGACAGGCGAAATACAATACCGCACGATGGACGAAGTACTTGGCACTTCGTCCAGCGTGCTAACGATTCTGCTAGCTCGCCGCCTTAATAATAATAATGATGATGATGATCATGTTGATGATCATGATAATTTTTTCTATTAAAGGCAGAAGGTCTGAAATTTTGAGGGGAAGCAGACGCGGTGGAGAGACAGCGTGTCATTGATGAGGTAACGATGACACCAAAAAGACTTTGACAAACTTAGCCGATTAATTGATTCATCGATCAAAAGATTAATTAAGTAATCGATTAGTTGACGGTTAAATGTTAACGAATGGACTAAAAGTAACAAAAGAAATGAAATTGAACCAGTGCATGTGCTTATTGTTAGCAAAATGACCCTCCCGAGACACAACGCAAATATTGTTATTACTACTGAAGGCAATACAAATAATTGATAATAACAACAACATTAATATAAGTGGTTGCGGGCCTAAATTAGCATTATATAGGTGTGGAATTAAAATTATATTAATCATAAGGACACATTCAAGTGTCTACCCGCTAGAAATGAGAATTAAACCCTCATTTGGACCACCAAATTATCAACTATTTGTATTGCCTTCGATAATAATAACAATATCAATATCTTATAAATATTCGATTCTGAATATTTTTGCTGCTGATTAGTACTTTTCACACGGAGGCTGTCCGCATTTTAGCGTTAAGTAATTAAGGACGCCAGCAGATTTCAACGTAGCGGATTAGGAAGGTAGTTCAAAGAGTTAAGATGTGCTTAAGAAGATAAGATTTTTATATCAAACTAAAAACTGGTCCACATATATACCTGTACCATTAAATATGTAGCTTTATGCAATATAGGTATGTGAGAGATTTTTTCGGTCCGCTTGCTGTTGAGTCTGTTATTTTCAGTGTAAATTTTTTGGTGGTCCAAATAGGGTTTTAACACTCATTTCAAGCAGGTAGACACTTTAATGTGTCCTTATGATTAATATATGTATATCTAGCATTGGCCACTTCTCAGCACCCACATCACACCACATACTACCACACCACACCACACCACTTCACACCACCCCGCACACACTAGCACTGACCACTTTCCAGCACCCACACCATCATCCACACACCTACACATGCACACATCCACACATCAAGGTCGCCAGCTCCCAACCACACGCATACACACGCTTTCACATACACACGCACGCGCACCTTTGTTTTGGGATCACCACTACTTTATAATCTCCCCTTCTTCCTAGCTCCCCTGTCTGACCACCTCTGTCCGGCCATCACCATGATTGACCGCTAGCTACTAAAGCTTTCTCTTTTATTCTCTTTCTATTTATTTTATCGTGTTCCTTTCTGTTGAAGAGCGTAGGCTCGAAACGTAAAAGACTTTCTCACCTTCTCGAGCGTTGAACTAATACACCTGTATGTTGTTTACGCACCTGTCTTCGCCTTTTGTTTTTTCTAAATTCCAACCATATATATATTATTTTACTAAAACTTTTTAGTTATTCCAGTTATTTGACCGCGGCCATGCTGGAGCACCGCCTTAAGGGGTTTTAGTCGAACAAATCGATCTCAGGACTTACTTTTTAAATCTAGTACTTATTCTATCAGTCTGTTTTGCTGAACCGCTATGTTAGGTAGATGTACACACACCAACATCGGTTTCAAGCGGGACAAACACAGACACAGAGTCACACACACACATAGATATACACATATATACACGACGGGGTTCTTTCAGTTTCTGACTACCAAATCCACTCACGAGGCTATAGGAAGTTCCACGCAATGGGACTGAGCCTGGGACCATGTGATTAAGAAGCAAGCTTCTTACCACACAGTCATGCCCGCGCCTATATGTGCGCGCGCGTGTGTGTGTATACATGTGATATGTATATTTGTTTATATAAGTATCAATGAACGTGCACCTTTATTAAATGCTAGCAATTATGTATACATACATACACACGTGCGAGCGTCCACGCATATTTATTGTCTCTTAGGCTTAGCCTCTATTCAAATGGCAGAATCTCACTAATCTCTAATCTTCACGTGAATCTCCAATATTAATTTTATTTTAATTCACGCTATATAAGGAACGTGCTTCTGATTTTAAGCCATCTCGATAAGTTAAGCCACAAACGAAACTGTTGGCTCTTGAGTCATTTTTATAACTTTGTTCTTTTATTAGGGTTGGCTTGATGTTAAAGACCAATAGTAATAATACCACGGCTGCTACGTTGCTATATTCGTTGTTTAAAAATCCTTCTTACATGCCAACAGGCATGGTTTATTTTGGGTTATCTTACGAGCTTTCCTTTCTTTATTAAATCAGTAGAGCATGTTTGAAGGAAGTCTGACTGCTATTTGTAGAAGCTTCATGTTCAGAAACTGCTCAGGGGCCGGCTCATTGACTCACTTCGTGTTGTTGTTTGGCACCAGATCATCCTCTATGTTCGAAGGCATTCATGCCTTGGTAATTCCACATTTTCCCTCTGTACACGGAATCCAGGACGGCATTATATAACGCGTCATTTTCTAAGATGGTAGCGTGGAATTCGAGGGAATTCAGTTGCTTATTCTAGCAAATCAAACGACCGTGTTTAGGCTCCTTTGTTGGTTTGCATTAATTCGGCTAAGATAACACCAATTACACACACACACACACACACACACACACACACACACACACACACACACACACACACACACATGCACACAGATAAGCCACGTGAAAGGAAGCTCTGATTAACAACGCTCTTCACATATACAACTGTGAGTTGGAACACTTGACTTGTGCCAACACTATTAAGATGTTATTTTTGGAAATAAGGGAAGGAAATTCGAAAAAAAAGTAAAACGCTTGGGGAATAAGAATATTGTTGGCTTTCTTGTTTTCAAATTAACGATCTTGTGTGCGTATGTGTGCGTGTGTGTGTGTGTGTGTGTGCGTGTGTATGTGTGTGTGTGTGTGTGTGTGTGACCATGTATTTGTGGATATATCACTATATAGATAAAAATGAACATATCTATCTATCTATCTATCTATCTATCTATCTATCTATCTATCTATCTATCTGTCTGTCTGTCTGTCTGTCTATCTATCTATCTGTCAGCCTGTCTGTCAGCCTGTCTGTCTGTCTGTCTGTCTATCTGTTTGTCTGTCTGCCTGCCTGTCTGTCTGTCTGTCTGTCTGTCTTTATCTGTGCTGACCTTCACAAATTTACACAAATATACAAAAAATATTTTTATATATAGTTTCAAATATATATATTTGTACACAAACAGACACGCACGCAAACACATACACACATGCACACACACGCACACGCACATACACATACGCACATACACACATGCACATGTATATATATATATATATATATATATATATATATATATATATACGCAGGATATATAACGTAGATATATATAACTCTACTTTTGTTTATTTGAAAGGCTTAACTGTAGAGGTAGATTTGCTATAAAAACATTCTATTGTTATCCTAAGTAGTCAGAAAAATATTTGGGAATCTTCTCGTAGATCTGTTTACAAATCTCTATATAGCTACTGTTCAAGGGAAAACCCAAAAGAGAAATAAAAATTAATGATGGTATTTTATTTACATTATTTACATTATTTACGTTTGACTGATATTTGTCCTCATTTTGTTTGTTGTTAACACAACGTTTCGGCTGATATACCTTCCAGCCTTCATCAGGTGTCTCGGGGAAATTTTGAACCTGGGTTCTCATTCCTAAGATATTTTTCGATGTTATTATTATTATTATTATTATTATTATTATTATTATTATTATTATTATTAGTCAAAATTAAAAGAAAAGTGCCATTGTTATCTAATGAACAATATTTTGACATCTTGTGTGTCTTCAACTGGTTCAAAAAATAAATTTTTCAATCTACTTCATTTTGGTTAATATAGAAAGGATTGAGGTAACTCCTCCTGAAGATATAGAGTCAAAATTAAAAGAAGAAATGTTGGTATTATTCAATTCTTATTTCTTCTGCCAATGCTTTGCCGTAGGGTTAACCTGTTGTTGTTTGTACTCATTTTCAACTGAGAAAATTAGAATAACATAAAATGAAGTGCTATCGGAACTACTATATCAAGTAATCTTTAGTCTGCAATAAATAATTTGGGAAGAGTACGGCTGCGAATATATGTAGCCAAATAGGGTTCCTCTAAAAGGCCTCTGGTGTAACATTATTCAATAGGGTGCCTAGCTCGGCGATCAGAGAGTCTCTCTGAGTCCAGCCGCTATTTGTCCGCATTGAGAGGTCACAGCTCCGGTACAACGAATGCTTGATCAGAATGTCACAGGAAAGAATTGCTAGACGGATTCTTCAAGCCGTGCCAACCGGCTGGAAATCTAAGGGTAGACCAAGAACGAGATTGTTAGGTAATATTCATAGTCTCAGTTGGTCATGCTTGCGAATCCAGCCAAAAAATCTACTGATGGTTGCTTCTGATAGAATCCTACGAAAGTGATGCCTTTGGATTCTACTCCCATGACCCTTCTAGGGATAAAATATGGAAAAGATGGATGAATGGATGGATGATTATTCAAAAAATGTGGAAATTTTGAAGAAATATTGTGGAAAGAAAATGAAAACTTACCAACACACATAGGAGGGTCTTTGGACCAAGTATCCCGGTGGCATTCAGCATAACGCTGACCAACCAATGCAAATTTTCGCTTGCAGCTGAAGAATACATATCTCCTCGAATCTCTGTATCTTACTTTCAGGTTTGGTACTCTTCGAATGTGAGGACATCTACCCTCTAAAAGAATAAAAGAAAGAGCAACAATATCAAAAATGTTAACTGAAATTCTTCACTTAGTTACGAGGCTAAATTTTTGTTGAGAAGGAAATTAAGATTGTGTAACTTCATTCCTTTTGAATTATTATTTTCCTTTGACCAGTTCGTTTCAGTCATTGGACTACGACCACCTGAAGAATACAGAAAGTTGACTTCGAAGAGTATCATTGATCATATCGACACCCAGTACTTGTATTTATTTCGGCGTGGTACTTACCTTATTTTTTTTTTATCGTTCTCTATTTTTTTAATCGTTTAATTACCTATTTAACCTAGCTTACTGCATCAGTTTACACCAGTAAACACAGATACAACCTACCTAGCATATATACGTACATACTTATATGTATATATGTGTATATGCGTGTGTGTGTGTGTGTGTGTGTGTGTACCGTGACCTGACTTTTCGTCCGATGTTACATCGTCCAACGTCAATTCGTCCACGTCTTTTGGGTCCGAAGTCTTTTTGTCCAATGATTTTCTTTGTCCAACAACTTTTTGTTCAATTTTAAATAAAGTCTTTAGAGAACAAGATGAACATCAAAATCAAATAATCATTGAGAATTTTATTGATGGGATTTGTCATTGGACAAAAAAATCATCGAACAAAAAGACGTCGGACCAAAAGACGGAGACGAAAAGACGTTTGACGAAGTGACGCCGGACGAAAAGACATAGCACCTGTGTATACATACTTATATATATATACATACACACACACACACACACATATATACATACATACATGCATACATACATACATACATGATGGCTACTTGCTCGTTCTCTAGTATAGCCATCGCTTGATGTATTTCGGAATCGGTCTCATGTGTGAGCAGCACGTGTGTGACGTTTGAGGCTAGCAAGTGACCGACACTCTTTGGCACAAATGTTACATACATGATTCCCCCCCCCCCCCAAAAAAAAAAAAACACGAGTGACTTGTTAGTCATCATGCACTTTCATGTGTCGTTTCAAGCTCCCAGCTGATAAGCAACCTATGCCATATTCATGGCATGTTGTTATGCTGCGTATGGTGCAGTCCAAGTTCAACTATCTGTACATGACTTCCCTTTGTGACTTTTCAGTCCCACTCTGCTCAAGTAGACTCTCCCGCATTCATTGCATGTCAGCTCATTTCCTGGAATTATCACATCCATATCCTTTCTAACATCCATCTTCAACTTTTCGCAATTCGAGCTACTGCGAACTTCTCACCACCATCATCTACTGCTTTCCTTCATCTTGCCCGGTAAGTTGCAGTTTCTTCCCATTCCTTTAGTGTATGTATGTATGTGTCTATGTATGTATGTATGTATGTATGTATGTATGTATGTATGTATGTATGTATGTATGTATGTACGTATGTATATATGTATGTACGTATGTATGTATGTATGCATGTGTGGATGTGCAATGTCCCAGGGGTTAGGGTAGCGGATTTGCGGTCATAGGATCGCGGTTTCGATTCCCAGACCGGGCGTTGTGAGTGTTTATTGAGTGAAAACACCTAAAGCTCCACGAGGCTCCGGCAGGGGATGGTGGCGAACCCTGCTGTACTCTTCCACCACAACTTTCTCTCACACTTACTTCCTGTTTCTGTTGTGCCTGTAATTCAAAATGGTCAGCCTTGTCACACTGTGTCACGCTGAATATCCCCGAGAACTACGTTAAGGGTACACGTGTCTGTGGAGTGCTCAGCCACTTGCACGTTAATTTCACGAGCAGGCTGTTCTGTTGATTGGATCAACTGGAACACTCGACGTCGTAAGCGACGGAGTGCCAATAACAAATGTATGTATGTATGTATGTATGTATGTATGTGTGTGTGTGTGTGTATGTATGTATGTATGTATGTATGTATGTATGTATGTATGTATGTATGTATGTATGTATGTATGCATGTTTATTTGTAAGACATTGGTCAATTCGGGAATACAGTAAAAGAAAATCAAAATTCTGTACAGTGGGATCGAAACCAGAACACCAAACATACAAAACGAACTTTTTGACCGCATAGACATATTTCTTTCTTACCAAGTCCTTTGAGTTTGTTGCGATGGTTAATACTTACTGCAGAGAATGTCTTCATGTTATGATAGAGAGAAAAAATGGTTTTTATCTAAGGTATCTAACTACAGTTGATGATTCCTAGGGTAAAGGACGTTTTCAGCAAGATATTTTCTGTGGAGGCTGTTAGTAGAAGGTAAATAATTCTAGGAAACAATTTTGGTTTCTGCCAATATAATCTTTAAAAACGACAAACAAATCAGTCAAAAGTAGCAATTTATCAAAGGACGAGTGATTATCGATTGATTAACCCTTTGCATGTCCTGTTTTTTCATATGTGATGCATAATACACGCATCGTACGTAATATATATTCTCATTTTTTTAAACCACCGGAGCAACTTAGGATTTATGATAAAAAAGTTTTATATATCTCAGAACATACATACATACATACATACATACATACATACTTACATATACGCCAGCGTACACACATATATTTGAAGACGTGTCGCTTAGTGGTTACCAGCTCAAGATCGTAAAGTTGTGAGTTCGATACTCGGCAGTGCGTTGTGACCTTGAGCAAAACACTTTATTTCACGTTGCTCCAGTCCACTGAGATGGCAAAAATGAGTAGCACCTGCGTTTCAAAGTGACAACCATGTCACATTTTGTGTCACGCTGAATCTTTCTGAGAAGTTTATGCGTATCTGTGAAGTGTTTGAACGGAGTGCCAGGAATCGAACACACACACACACACACACACACACACACACACACACACACACACACACACACACACACACACACACACATACACACACACACACACACGCACACACACACACACACACACACACACACACACACACACACACACACACACACACACACACACACACATCTACTGGGTTGACCATAAGTCACCCGACAGTAAATCAAAATTCCACTAATACTATTTGTAATTCTGTATTGACTCAAATGGAAACAAATGTGTCGCCCAAGAAGGACTTCAGTTTAAACGTTTTTCATGAGGTTTCATATTTAGATGCTTTTATTAAATTCATTCAGTTGTTAAACAAATAAATCTTTGAATTAAATAGTTTTGATTTACTGCCAGGTGACATTTGGCCAACCCGGTATATTT
Organism: Octopus bimaculoides; assembly: GCF_046866305.1. NCBI lineage: Eukaryota > Metazoa > Mollusca > Cephalopoda > Octopoda > Octopodidae > Octopus > Octopus bimaculoides. The sequence continues at coordinate 97,317,232 of NC_142934.1, read as the reverse complement.
ACACAACTACAAATGTGCAAATATATATATATACTAATGTGCATTTAGTTACAATGCGTAGACTGATATTGAAATACAAGCTTACACACATAGTCAATCGTTCACTGTTATACACATTAACATACATATCTTGGTTTCAAATTCTGGCCCAAGGCCAGCAGGTTTGGGGCAGAGACTAATTCCATTAAATCTATCCAAGTGTTCAACTGCTACTTAACATACATATATTTCCACTCAAACACATTTTATAGTTACGTGAATATATATCAACAGCATATATACAGTTAACGCATGCATGTGTACAATATACACTCAAGGGTTTGCACTGACCGACATGCAATCTAAAATTGTGATGTATATACACCCCAGTGTATTTAGCTACATGTCTCTCTTCGCTTCTCTTTACTCACACAATGACACACAAACATTATCTCTAGAATCGTCACAACTAAACTAGTTTATGATATACTGTATAATTAGTTATATCATGCCACTTGACATCTATCTCTACCAATGATTCTCTGTGCTAATGACGAAGTAACATCAATTCATAAATACTGTAGTTTGAAGAAGTGTTGTGATGAGTTATTCCCTGAAAGCGGCGAGCTGGCAGAATCGTTAGCGCGCTGGATAAAATGCTTGACGGCATTTCTTCTGGCCTTACGTTCCGAGTTCAAATGCCGTTGAGATCAACTACTGTCTTTCATCCTTTCAGGGTTAATAAAATAAGTACCAGTCGATCACTGGAGTCGATAGATAATCGACTAATCCCTCCTTTCCTAATTTCAAATCTTCGATTAGAATCGATAAGGAATCGATAGGACGTCGAAAAAGATGCTTCGTGGCATTTGTTGCAACTCTTTATGTTCTGAGTTCAAATCTCGCTGTGGTCAACTTTGTCTTTCTTCCCCCAGGGAATGAAATACTAGTCAAGTACTGGAGTGGATGGCACCAATTAACCTCTTCCCCTCAAAATTGCTGGCTTGTGCCTGAATCAGAATTCCTTATTGTTTAGCTTTCTGATCATCTTAACCTTTTATATCAGTATAAGGGACAGTGTATATGACTACATTATCCGATGTGTCTTTCTAAAGGTACGATATAATCGTACTGTACCATGAGCAAGTGCCTTTTCTTATAATTTCATATACCGAAGGATATAAACGATCATATAAGAGTATTTCAAATATTACACAAATATCTTCGTTTATCACTGGTGTTTGGTAAAAAAAAAGCAACAAAAAAAAAACCTACTATATTGAATGAGTGATAAATGAATAATAGATCATGTTGAAAAAAATGGTTTCGTTTCTCAGACCCCAAGTTAACCCGAGCATTGTAGGCAGTCGCTGACGGGTGCTTTTGCTGTCGAAGCAAATCTTTGATTAAGATCCGTGTTATGACAAATCAATTCGTGATAAGCGTAACTCGGTTCACAATTGAGCATACGGTTTTATCCCGGATCAGTGATGACTGAATCAGTTATAAAGGTGGATAGATGTATTCAAATGATTAGTCCTCATCTGGTACTTATTTTATCGTCCCCGAAAGGATGAAAGGCAAAGTCGATCTCGACGGAATTCGAACGCAGTGCTAACTATTCTGCCAGCTGACCACATAAAACAGACATCTATATATATTATCGATCGCTCATACACAGGGTATGCGTTTTGTTTATACGTCGAATTTGTAGGGTCTGGGATGGCTCCTTACACAACGCTGTTCACATTACTAGAGCTGCCTTTAATTCATAATTTAACACGTATATATATATATATATATATATATATTTATATGTGTGTGTGTGTGTGTGTGTGTGTGTGTGTGTGTGTGTGTATAGATAACCATATCGACACACACGCAAATATTTTATACAGTTCCATAAATATACGTTAACATATATAATAGGTGCAGGCATGGCTGCCTGGTTAACCAGCTTGTTCTGTAACCACATGGTTTCAGGTTCACTCCTACTGCACGCCACTTTAGGCAGGTGTCTTCTGCTATAGTCTCGGACCAAGTAAATCTGGAAGACGGAGACTGTGCGGAAGCCCGTCGTGCACACACACACACACACACACACACACACACACACACACACACACACACACACACACATAATGCCCAGTTGTAGGTGAAATAAGAATGTAAACATTTTTTTTCATGCTATTGATGTTCAGAAAAGAGGGGTGGTCTCTTGGCAGACCGTTCCTTAGAGATAACGTACCCAGTTTCCTTCTCCAGTCAAAAATAAGTCAACAGTCAGCTGCTATATAAAGCAGTCACTAATAGTGGATAACTTAATTTAATTCTATGTGCGTTTCATAGTTCGTCACCAATTAAACAGTATATTTTTATGCACGACACAACTTGAATCAGAAAAACTGAGATATAATTGAATATTACTAAACAATCCACTACAGGGCAAGCTAAATTTAAGACTGCTTTATAATTTAGTTGAAAGTTCTGTGCTATTGATAGGGAACAAAAACTGAGTACAAACTATGAAAATATCCGCAGGAGGCCACTCACGATTTTTCCTCCGAATATTAAAAACATAAAAGGAATGTGTTTAAATAATAATAATAATAATAATAATAATAATAATAATAATAATAATAATGATAATAATAATAATGATAATAATAATAATAATAATAATAATAATAATAATAATAATAATAATAATAACAGTAATAATAATGATAATAATAATAAATCCTTTCTAATCGATGTATCGATACCAACAGATGACAATGTTTCTCTAATAGAAACGGAGAAATTTTCAAAATATAAAGACCTTCAAATAGAGATAACTAGATTGTAGAGTCTAAAAACAGAAACAATTCCTATTATAGTAGGCGTATTAGGTATGATAAAAAAAAACATTCAGACAAATACATAACAGATACACCTGGATTAACAAGTATATATATCATGCAGAAAATAACACTACTAGGCACCGCGCACATCCTACGTAAAACACTTTCAACAGAGTAAAAATAAGAGCGTCACAACAAACCACGGCACATACCCAAGGCACACAGAGCTGCACTCGGTAGTGCAGTGAAAGCACGTGACAAAAATAAGATTACTGAATAATAATAATAATAATAATAATAATAATAATAATAATAATAATAATAATAATAATAATAATAATAATAATAATAATGATAGTTTAACTTTATAACACATGAATTTATTTCAGTTCTGATTCATGCTGTATTGTGTTTCCACGTGGTTTCCGTCTACCAAACTTACTCACAATGCATTGGTCGGCCTGGGGCTATAAGTAGAAGACATTTACATAAGGTGCGGCGCAGTGAAACTGAAACCAAAACTTCGTAGTTGCAAAGCAAGCTTCTTAACCATACAGCCATATATATATATATATATATATATATATATATATATATATATATATATATATATATATATATATATATATATATATATATATATATATATATATATATATATATATATATATATATATATATATATATATATATATATATATATATATATATACACACACGTATACACGTATATATATTCAAAGATATGCATGTATGTATGTATGTGTATGTAGGTCTTTCCATCTCTCTCTCGCTCTCTCTCTCTCTGTATATATATATATATATATATATATATATATATATATATATATATATATATATATATATATATATACATATATACACACACATACATACATACATACAAAATACATACATATGTATGAGTATATATATATATATATATATATATATATATATATATATATATATATATATTAGTGTAGCTCTCCTTAATTATTGCTGATTTCCCCTCTTTCGTTCCACTCCCATAGCACACATTCTCTAACTTATTGTTTACTCCCTTTAAATTACTTGTATTCGCTATAGACTATCCAATACAACCCACCATTACTATTATCTTCTGTAATAATAATTCATTCATTTAGTTCTTCATTTTTAATACAAATCAAAATTCTTCTTCATTCTGTTCGATTATTTTACCAATTTTTCCATCTTTTCATTTCACATAATATTTTATCAATTTTGTGTACTTGTATTTATTACATATTGTTTCCGCCTACTAATTTCTTAGCTCTACTTGATATATCTTTGGCTTCGATAAATAAGCTTGTCTTTCATAAGCAATAAACCTTTTTTTCCATTTTTCTTTCGCAATATGGTGTCTTTTACTTTCTGACGCAAATCACAGAGAGAAAGTGTATTGACCTAGTTATATCTACAGTTGCATTGTCACGAGATATATATCGAGGGCAGGCACTTCCAATAAATAACTACAATGGATAATATTCGACATATTTCGCATTTTATACTCCAAAGTAGGTAAGGATATCCCGCCTTTAGGAAGTGAAGCTCTTAAACGTACAATACAATGAAACGTAACTTTCGGAAGTGGAATACTTGAAACAAATGGCATTACATACGTATATACGCACATATATTAAAGAACAGTTACCGGCAAGCACGAATACTTGTACACAAACGCACACACACTCACACACATAAAGACACACAGACAGACACACAGACACACAAACACACACACGCACGTACACAGGCACACATATGCATACACACATAGAGAGATATATGTGTTTATTTTATATGTATATATATATATATGTGTACGTGTGTACGTATGTGTGTGCGTGCGTTTTTGTAAAATATTATATTACACACACATATACAAATATAAATATAAGCATACACTTCCATACATAAATACACACATACGCACACACACATATATATACATACAGATATATACACACACACA